>NC_046166.1:33966208-34266208 GCF_011064425.1 Rattus rattus
GGTGAAGCATTCACATTTTTGATCATCCATCTTGAGTTTCATTTGTTCTACCAGGCATCTAGGGTAATTCAAGCATTTGGGCTAACCACTTATCAATGAGTGCATACATGTGTCTTTCTGTGATTAAGGTTAGCTCCTCAGGATGATATTTTCCAATTCCAACATTTGCCTTCGAATTTCATAAAAGTCGTTGTTTTTGATAGCTGAGTAATATTCCATTGTGTAGATGTACCCAAATTTTCTGTATCCATTCTCCTGGATTTGAAAGGCATCTGGGTTCTTTTCCAGCTTCTGGCTATTATAAATAAGGCTGCGATTAACATAGTGGAGCACGTGTCTTTTTTATATGTTGGGGCATCTTGTGGGTATATGCCCAAGAGGGGTATAGCTGGATCCTCAGGCAGTTCAATGTCCAATTTTCTGAGGAACCTCCAGACTGATTTGTGAATGGTTGTACCAGTCTGCAATCCCACCAACAATGGAGGAGTGTTCCTCTTTCCACATCCTCGGCCAGCATCTGCTGTCACCTGAGTTTTTGATCTTAGGCCATTCTCACTGGTGTGAGGTAGAAATCTCAGGGTTGTTTTTGATTTGCATTTCCTTTATGACTAAAGATGTTGAATATTTCTTTAGGTGTTTCTCAGCCATTCGGCATTCCTCAGCTATGAATTCTTTGTTTAGCTCTGAACCCCATTTCTTAATAGGGTTATTTGTCTCCCTGTGGTCTAACTTCTTGAGTTCTTTGTATATTTTGGATATAAGGCCTCTATCTGTTGTAGGATTGGTAAAGATCTTTTCCAAATCTGTTGGTTGCCATTTTGTCCTAACCACAGTGTCCTTTGCCTTACAGAAGCTTTGCAGTTTTATGAGATCCCATTTGTCGATTCTTGATCTTAGAGCATAAGCCATTGGTGTTTTGTTCAGGAAATTTTTTCCAGTGCCCATGTGTTCCAGATACTTCCCTAGTTTTTCTTCTATTAGTTTGAGTGTGTCTGGTTTGATGTGGAGGTCCTTGATCCACTTGGACTTAAGCTTTGTACAGGGTGATAAGCATGGATCGATCTGCATTCTTCTACATGTTAACCTCCAGTTGAACCAGCACCATTTGCTGAAAATGCTATCTGTTTTCCATTGGATGGTTTTGGCTCCTTTGTCAAAAATCAAGTGCCCATAGGTGTGTGGGTTCATTTCTGGGTCTTCAATTCTGTTCCATTGGTCTATCTGTCTGTCTCTGTACTAATACCATGCAGTTTTTATCACTATTGCTCTGTAATACTGCTTGAGTTCAGGGATAGTGATTCCCCCTGTAGTCCTTTTATTGTTGAGGATAGTTTTAGCTAGACAGGAAACCTCTTGCTGGGGCTGTAAACTATACAGTGCATTTCCAGTGGATCAAATGTGTGTTTTTGGATGAGATAGAGTGGCGTTCTGGAGGTCCCTGTCCACAGCAAGGAACTTCTCCTGAAAAAGTCAACTGTAGCTACCATCGCCTTGCACCTTTATCTGTCCTAAGAAGAAAGCTGAATGCCACTTTTCAAGTGAGCAGCATTTCTGAGTTTCAGAGTCACCCACACAACTTGCTTCCCAGTATTTTCAGTGTTTTTTCTTGGTTCTTTATGAATTTTTGGTGGATAAAAGCAGATGTGTAGATTGTCATGAGAAAAAAGAGACATTTTAACTGATAAGGAAAGAGACCTACACATAAGAGTCACATAAGAAAAACATTTCAAGGCAAATATTAGAAAGTGAACTATGGTAAAGAAAGACACAAAAGGAAAAAATACATATCTCAAAAATTAAACAGAAACATTTGAAATATAATACAGGCATCAAAATATTAAAGGCATGGTACAAAGCATTACTGATAAAGTTACTCGAGCAGTAGAAAAAAATAGGTAAAGAAGAACATCAATACTGGGAAAGAGACTTAGGCTGATCACAACATCAAGAAACCTGGGTCATGACATAGGTACCAACTTTAGAGTCCATGGAACATGAAAGGAAGCTAAGGCTTAGAAAATGTATTTGGTGGAGTTATAAGAAAATACCTCCAAAATCTAGGATAAGCTAGGATCCATCTCTTTAATGATCATTCAAGAGTAAGAAGCCTTTTGAGTTCCCAATATATATGAACAGAGAATAGCATGTTTTACTCAATGTAGTCAACAAACAACAACTACAGAAAAGAAAGAAAAAAGAAAGAAAGAAAGAAAGAAAGAAAGAAAAGAAGGAAGACCAGATGAATTTACCACATTATAGCCTTAGTCTTTATTCCCAGACTCTTACCATCAAGTTTTAAAACCATTTCTTTCTCCTCCTCTCCTTCCTTCCCCTGTCCTCCTACCCTTCCTCCTAACAGGGTCTCACTATGTATCTCTGCCTGACCTGGAATTTGCTATGTAGATCACGCTGGCCTTGAACTCAGAAGATCTGCCTACCTCTGCCTCAGGAGTGCTGGAATTAAAGGTGTGGCACCCACTCTACTGGGCCTTAAAGCCATTTCATTATGAGCTCAGAGGATCCTTACAGACATGCTCAGTCTTCAGTCCATAGACTGCTCATGACAAAGGGCTGGGAACATCTAAGAAAGTGTTCCATAATTATGGAATTTTTTGCAATTAAAAAAAGTTTTTAAAAATATGGAAAGAAGGAAGGATGGATTATTAAGAACTTCAAGAGAAAAATACCAACACACCTAAAATGTTTTACCTAACCAAATAACATTAGATTTCTTTGCAAAAACTCCAAAAGCCCAGAAAGCATCATGCAATAAATTGGAGTCCTGAAAGTAAATAACTGCATTGAAACATTATTATATATAAAAACATTATCTTAAGAATGAATAAATCATCTTCAACTTGCCCAACAAGAAAACTGGCTAAAATGAACAGATGAAATAAAATAACACAAACAACGAAATCAAATGGGAAATATCCCAAGAAATTGTAGAAATCTGGAAAGAAAAGCTAAGGACCGGACAGAATTGTTAGCAAACTCTATATAACTTTTAAAGACCAGATTACACCAATGTTACTCAAACTGTTTTATAAAATAATAAGGAAGATATTACCAAACCAGTGTACAATGTGCTGTTACTCTGATATAAACATAATAAATAATGAAGAGGAAGAGATCCCATCAAGAAATTCAAAGTTATTGGACAAGCTATTAACAGTTGATGCCTGGAGAGGGAGGAAAATTCAATCTCTTTAATAGACATGGCCACTAGTAATTTCTTAATGTCCCAGTAGATGGCTATACACTCAGGTTCACAAGAGTAGTATTAATTGTACTGTGTTATTATTAATAAGAAGAAAAAGTAAAAAACACATTGCTGTTGGATGCAACACAAGGAGTTGAAGGCTGATGGTAGCAGATTTTTATGATATATATATATATATATATGTGTGTGTGTATATATGTGTGTGTGTGTATGTTATAAAAATATAACATTTTCTTTTTCAATTTTTTTTAAAAATTTTAGTAGCAATACATTATAATGCAATATTTTATGATTATGTCATGTTGTCTCCTAATTGCTTTACAAGCACATTGTTGCCCATATTTAGATCATTATTTTTGTTTTTTTCTACATCTTTATTACCTTCCTATGACTTATTAACATTTCAGTTGTTATTCCCTTTCCCAGTTTCCGGGTCAACATCCCCCTAACCCATCCCCCACCCCTTCTCTATGGGTGTTCCCCTTTCCATCCTCCCCTCATTACCACACAATCACTTTTACTGGGGGTTCAATCTTGGGAGGACCAAGGTCTTCCCCTTCCACTGGTTCTCTTACTAGGCTTTTCATTGTTACCTATGAGGTTGGAGCCCAGGGTCAGTCCATATATAGGCTTTGGGTAGTGGCTTAGTCCCTGGAAGCTGTGGTTGGTTGGCATTGTTTTTCATATGGGGTCTCAAGCCCCTTCAAGCTCTTTCAGTCCTTTCTCTGATTCCTTCAATGGGGTTCCCGTTCTCAGTTCAGTGGTTTGCTGCTGGCATTCGCATATGTATTTGCTGTATTCTGGGTGTGTCTCTCAGGAGAGATCTACATCTGGATCCAGTCAGCGTGCATTTCTTTGATTCATCCATCTTATCTAGTTTGGTGGCTGTATATGTATGGGCCACATGTGGGACAGGCTCTGAATGAGTTTTCCTTCAGACTCTGTTCTAAACTTTGCATCCCTATTCCCTCCCAAGGGTATTCTTGTTTCCATTTTGAAGAAGGAGTGAGGCATTTCCATTTTGGTCATCCTTCTTGAGTTTCATGTGTTCTGTGCATCTAGGGTAATTCAAGCATTTGGGCTAATAGCCACTTATCAATGAGTGCATAGCATGTGTGTTTTTCTGTGATTGGGTTACCTCACTCAGGATGATATTTTCCAGTTCCATCCATTTGCCTATGAATTTCATAAAGTCATTGTTTTTGATAGCTGAGTAATATTCCATTGTGTAGATGTACCACATTTTCTGTATCCATTCCTCTGTTGAAGGGTATTTGGGTTCTTTCCAGCTTCTGGCTATTATAAATAAGGCTGCTATGAACATAGTGGAGCATCTGTCTTTGTTATATGTTGGGGCATCTTTTGGGTATATGACCAAGAGAGGTATAGCTGGGTCCTCAGGAAGTTCAATGTCCAATTTTCTAGGACCTCCAGACTGATTTGCAGAATGGTTGTACCAGTCTGCAATTCCACCAACAATGGAGGATTGTTCCTCTATCTCCGCATCCTATCCAGCATCTGCTGTCATCTGAGTTTTTGATCTTAGCCATTCTCACTGGTGTGAGGTGAAATCTCAAGGTTGTTTTGATTTGCATTTCCCTTATGACTAAAGATGCTGAACATTTCTTTAGGTGTTTCTCAACCATTCGGCATTCCTTACCTGTGAATTCTTTGTTTAGCTCTGAACTCCAATTTTAATAGGGTTATTTGTCCCCCTGCAGTCTAACTTCTTGAAATCTTTGTATATTTTGGGTATAAGCCCTCTATCAGTTGTAGGATTGGTAAAGATCTTTTCCCATTCTGTTGGTTGCTGTTTTGTCTTAACAGCAGTGTCCTTTGCCTTACAGAAGCTTTGCAGTTTTATGAGATCCCATTTGTCAATTCTTGATCATAAGGCATAAGCCATTGGTGTTTTGTTCAGGAAATTTTCTCCAGTGCCCATGTGTTCGAGATGCTTCCCCACTTTTTCTTCTATTAGTTTGAGTGTATCTGTTTTGGTGTGGAGATCCTTGATACACTTGGACTTAAGCTTTCTACAGGGTGATAATCATGGATAGATCTGCATTCTTCTACATGCTGACCTCCAGTTGAACCAGCATAATTAGTTGAAAATGCTATCTTTTTTCCATGGGATGGTTGTGGCTCCTTTGTCAAAAATCAAGTGACCAAAGGTGTGTGGCTTCATTTCTGAGTCTTCAATTCTATTCCACTGGTCTATCTGTCTGTCTCTGTATCAATACCATGCAGTTTTTATCACTATTGCCCTGTAATACTGCTTGAGTTCCTCAGAAGTCCTTTTATTGTTAAGGATAGTTTTAACTATCCTGGTTTTTTTGTTATTCCAGATGAATTTGCAAATTGTTCTGTCTCACTCTCTGAAGAATTGGATTGATATTTTTATGGGGATTGCATTGAATCTGTAGATCGCTTTTGATAAAATGGCCATTTTTACTATGTTAATCCTGCCAATCCAGGAGCATGGGAGATCTTTCCATCTTCTGAGGTCTTCTTCAACTTCTTTCTTCAGAGGCTTGAAATTCTTATCTTATAGACCTTTTACTTGCTTGGTTAAAGTCATACTGAGGTATTTTATATTATTGTGGACTATTAGGAAGGGTGTCATTTCCCTAATTTCTTTCTCGGCTTGTGTAGAGGAATGCTAAGGATTTATTTGAGTTAATTTTATACGCAGCCACTTTGTGAAGGTGTTTATCAGGATTAGTAGTTCTCTGGTGGAACTTTTGGGATCACTTAAATATACTCACATAACATCTGCAAATAGTGATGTTTGGACTTCTTCTTTTCAAATCTGTATCCCTTTGATCTCCTTTTGTTGTCTGATTGCTCTGGCTAGAACTTCAAGAACTATATTGAATAAGTAGGGAGAGAGTGGGCAGCCTTGTCTAGTCCCTGATTTTAGTCAGATTGTTTCAAGTTTCTGTCCATTTAGTTTAATGTTAGCAACTGGTTTTCTGTATATGGCTTTTACTATGTTTAGTTATGGGCCTTGAATTCCAATTCTTTCTAGGCCTTTTTTCATTTAGGGGTGTTGAATTTTGTCAAATGCTTTCTCAGCACCTAATCAAATGATCATGTGGTTTTATCTTTCAGTTTGTTTATATAGTGGATTACATTGATGGTTTTCCATATATTAAACCATCCCTGAATGCCTGGAATGAAGCCTACTTGATCATGATGGATGATTGTTTTGATGTGCTCTTGGATTCGGTTTGCAAGAATTTTATTGAGTATTTTTTGTCAATATTCATAAAGGAAATTGGTCTGAATTTTTTCTTTCTTTGTTGTGTCTTTGTGTGGTTTAGGTATAAGAGTAATTGTGGCTTCATAGAAGGAATTCAGTAGCGCTCCATCTGTTTTAATTTTGTGGAATAGTTTAGATAGTATTGGTGTGAGGTCTTCTATGAAGTTCTGATATAATTCTGCACTGAACCCATCTGGACTTGGGCTCTTTTTGGTTCAGAGAACTTTAATGACTGCTTCTATTTCTTTAGGAGTTATGGGGTTATTTCCTCCAGATTTTCAAGTTTTTTTGAATATAGCCTTTTGTAGTAGGATCTGATGATTTTTGAATTTCCTCTGATTCTGTAGTTATGTCTCCCTTTTCATTTCTGATTTTGTTAATTTGGATACACTCTCTGTGTCCTCTGGTTAGTCTGGCTAACAGTTTTTCTATGTTGTTGATTTTCTCAAACAAGCAGCTTTTGGTTCTGTTGTTTCTTTGTATAGTCCTTTTTGTTTCTATTTGGTTGATTTCAGCTCTGAATTTGATTATTTACTGCCCACTTGTCAATTCTTAAACTAGAGTGTTTTGCTCAGGAAATTTTCCTCAGTGCCTATATGTTCGAGGCTCTTCCCAATTTTGCTTCTATTAGTTTGAGTGTATCTGGTTTGATGTAGGAGGTCCTTGATCTATTTGGACTTATGGTTTGTATAGGACAAAACACGGATCAATTTGCATTCTTCTACATGCTGACCTCCAGTTGTACAAGCACCATTTGTTGAAATGTTATCTTTTTTCCATTGGCTGGTATTAGCATCTTGGTCCAAAATAAAGTGACAAAAGGTGTGAATACATTAATTTCTGGGTCTTCAATTCTATTCCACTGATCTAGCTGTCTGTCTCTGTACCAATACCATACAGTTTTTAATCACTATTGCTCTGTAATATTGCTTGAGGTCAGGGATAGTGATTCCCCAAAAAATTCTTTATTTTTTGAGTATCATTTCTGTTATCCTGGGTTTTTTGTTATTCCAAATGAATTTGCAAATTGCTCTTTCTTTTTCTATGAAGAACTGAGTTGGAATTTTGATAGGGATTGCATTGAACTCTTGGCACAATGGCCATTTTTACTATATTAACCCTGCAAAGCCATGAGCATGGGAGGTCTTTCTATCTTCTGAGATCATCTTCAATTTCTTTTTTCAGAGACTTGAAGTTCTTGTCATACAGATCTTTCACTTGCTTGGTTAAAGTCACATCAAGGCATTTTATATTGTTTAGGGCAATTGTGAAAGGTGACATTGCTGTAATTTCTTTCTCAGCCGGTTTATCCTTTAAGAAGAGGAAGGCTACTATTTGTTTGAATTAATTTTATACCCAAACACTTTGCTGAAGTTGTTTATCAGGATTAGCAGGTGTCTGGTGGAACTTTTGGGGTCACTTAAATATACTATCATATAATCTGCAAATAGTGATATTTTGACTTCTTTTCCAATTTTTATACCTTTGACCTCCTCTTGTTTTCTGATTGCTCTGGTTAGGACCTTGAGAACTATATTGAAAAAGTAGGGAGAGAGTGGGCAGCTTTGTCTAGTCCCTGATTTTAGTGGGACTGCTTCAAGTTTCTCTCCATTTAGCTTAATGTTAGCTACTGGTTTGTTGTTTATGACTTTTACTATGTTTACTTATGGGCCTTGCATTCCTGTTATTCCAAGACTTTTTTCATGATGGGGTGTTGAATTTTGTCAAATGCTTTCTCAGCATCTAATGAAATGATCATGTGGTTTTTATCTTTCAGTTTGTTTATATAGTGGATTATGTTGATGGTTTTCTGTATACTGAACCATTCCTGTATCCCTGGGTTGAAGCCTACTTGGCCATGTTGGATGATCCTTTTGATGTGTTCTTGAATTCGATTCACAAGAATATTATTGAGTATTTTTATGTCAATATTCATAAAGGAATTGGTCCGAAGTTCTCTTTCTTTGTTGGGTTTGTGTTCATATGGTATAGGACTAATCGTGGCTTCACTGAAGGTAGTGCTCCATGTGTTTTTACTTCTGTGGAATAGTTTGAACAGTAATGGTATGAGGTCTTCTATGAAGGTCTGATCGAATTCTGCACTAAACCCATCTGGTCCTGGGCTCTTTTTGGTTGGAAGTCTTTTAAAAATTGCTTCTATTTCTTTAGGAATTATGGGGTTATTTAGAATGTTTTTCTGTTCATGATTTAACTTTGGTAACTGGTATTTGTCTAGAAAATTGTCCATTTCTTCCAGATTTTCTACTTTTGTTGAATATAGGTATTTGTGGTAGGCTCTGATGTTTTTTTTTAATTTCCTTAGATTCTGTTTTTATGTCTCTTTTTTCATTTCCTTTTTTGTTAATTTGGATACCCTCTCTGTGTACTCTGGTTAGTCTGGCTAAGGGTTTATCTATTTTATTGATTTTCTCACAGAATCAGCTTGAATCTTTATATAGTCCGCTTTGTTTCTATTTGGTTGATTTAAGACCTGAGTTTATTATTTCCTGCCTTCCATTCCTCTTGGGTTTACTTGCTTCTTTTTGTTCTAGAGCTTTGAAGTGTATTGTCAAACTGCTGATGCATGCACTCTCGCTTCTTTTTGGAGGTTCTCAGAACTATGAATTTTCCACATAGCACTGCTTTCATTGTGTCCCTTAAGTTTCAGAATGTTGTGCCTTCATTTTCATTAAATTCTAAAAAGACTTTAATTTCTTTCTTTATTTCTTCCTTGACCAAGTTGTCATTAAGTAGAGCATTGTTCAACTTCCATTTATATGGACTTTCTGTGATTATTGTTGTTATTGAAGATCAGCCTTAGTTCGTGGTGATCTGATAGGATGCATGAGATTATATTTCTATCTTCTTTTACATGTTCAGGCCTGTTTTCTGACTGAATATATGGTCAATTCTGGAGAAGGTACAATGAGGTACTGAGAAGATGGAATATCCTTTTGTTTTAGGATAGAATATTCTATAAATATCTGTTAAATCCATTTGGTTCATAACCAAATGGATTAGTTAGTTTCTCTATGTCTCTGTTTAATTTCTGTTTCCATGATCTGTCCATTGTTGAGATTGGGGTGTTGCAGTTCCCTACTATTATTTTAGGAGATACAATGTGTGATTTGAGCTTTAATAAGGTTACTTTTGTCAATATAGGTGCATTTGATGCACTGATATTTAGGATTGAGAGATAATCTTGGTGGATTTTTCCTTTGATGAATATGAAGTGTACTTTCTTATCTTTTTGATGACTTTTGGTTGAATGCCAATTTTTTAGATATTAGAATGGCTACTCCAACTTGTTTCTTCATATAATATGCTTGGAAAGTTGTTTTCCTGCCTTTTATTCTGAGGTAGTTCTGTCTTTGTCACTGAGGTGTGTTTCCTGTATGCAGCAAAATTTTGGGTCCTCTTTACATATGTCTGTTATTCTATGTCTTTTTGATAAATTGAATCCATTGATTTTGAGAGATATTAAAAAATAGTGATGCTTCCTGTTATCTTCAAACTTAGAGGGAGAATTATGTTATTTTCCTCTTTTCTTTTGATTTTGTTGCAAGAAGTTTACATTCTTGCTTTTTCGATCTTGTAGTTTACCTCCTTGTATTGGAATTTCCCATCTATTATCCTTTGTGGGGCTGGATTTGTAGAAATATACTGTGTAAATTTGGTTTTGTCATTGAATATCTTGGTTTCACCATCTATTTTTATTGAGAGTTTTTCTGGATATAGTAGCCTGGGCTGCCATTTGTGTTCTCTTAGGGTTTGTATGACATCTGTCCAGGATCTTCTAGCTTTCATAGTTTCTGGTGTGAAGTCTGGTATATTTCTTATAGGTCTGCTTTTATATGTCACTTGACCTTTTCTCTTACTACTTTTAATATTCTTTCTATGTTTTGTGCATTTGGAGTTTTGATTATTATGTGACAGGAAGAATTTCTCTCCTGGTCCAATCAATTTGGAGTTTTTTAGGCTTGTATGTTTATGGTCATCTTTCTTTAGGTTAGTGAACTTTTCTTCTATAATTTTGTTGAATATATTTATTGGCCCTTTAAGTTGGGAGTCTTCACTCTCTTCTATACCTGTTATCCTTAGGTTTGATCTCATTGTGTCCTGGATTTCCTGTATGTTTTGGGCTAGGAGCTTTATGCGTTTTGCATTATCTTTGACTGTTGTGTCCATGTTTTCTATGATATCTTCTGCCCCTGAGATTCTCTCTTCTATCTCTTGTATTCTGTTTATGATGCTTGTATCTATGAGTCCTGGTCTCTTCCTTAGTTTTTCTATCTCCAGAGTTTTCTCCCTTTGTGCTTTCTTTATTGTTTGTACTTCCATTTTTAAATCCTGGACAGTTTTCTTCAATTCCTTCATCTGTTTGGTGTTTTTTTTCCCTTGTAATTCTTTAAGGCATTTTTGTGTTTCCTCTCTAACGTCTTCTATTTGTTTACTTGTTTTGTCCTGTATTTCTTTAAAGGGGTTATTTATGTCCTTAAAGTCCTCAATCACCATAAAATGTGATTTTAAACCTAGATCCTGCTTTTCCTGTGTGTTTGGGTATCCTTTCTTTGCTTTGCTGGGAAAACTGGGCTCTGATATTGCCAATTATTCTTGGTTTCTGTTGTTTAGGTTCCTTGCCTTGCCTTTTGCCATCAGGTTGTCTCTGGTGTTAGCATGTTTTGTTATTTCTGACTGTGGCTTGGTCTTCCTGTAGGCTTCTGTGTCAGCACTCCTGTAGAACTCTTTTTCTGTTTTCTTTCAGCCATTTCCTGGAACTGGTGCTCTGCTCGAAGGTGTATAGGCACTCCTGTTGACTGTCTTACAGCTCTTGGCACAGGCTGAAATGAGAAGGGTCTTCCCCCTGACTGCTCCTAGGTCCCTGGACCCAGGGGCACAGCTGGCATTAAATCATTCCCTCTTGGGTTGGAAATGTTGGCAGAGGGTAATCTCTGGTTTCTCAGGAGTGTCTGCACTTCTGAGAGTCCAGCTCTCTTCCCCACAGGATTTGGGATCAAGGACCTGTTTGTCCTGTTCAGATCACTTCAAGGTACAGAACAGAACTGCAGATACCTGCTGCTGACTTCCTATATTCCTGTGCCCAGAGGCACTAGGCAGTTATGTCTTGGGCCTGGGATGTGGGCAAACATTGGCAGAAGTGGCAGTCTGTTCTGCGGTCTCAGGATGGTCCGCACTTCTGTGTGCTCAGCTCTCTCATCCCTCATTATTTCGTCAAATATAAGTTATTTTTCATCAACTTGGCAGGAGCTAGAGTCACCTGGGGAGAAAGAAACTATAAGAATTAGTTTCATCTTAATGGTCTATGGGCAGTTCTGCAAAGCATCTTCTTCTTCTTCTTCTTCTTCTTCTTTTCTTCTTCTTCTTCTTCTTCTTCTTCTTCTTCTTCTTCTTCTTCTTCTTCTTCTTCTTCTTCTTCTTCTTCTTCTTCTTCTTCTTCTCTTCTTCTTCTTCTTCTTCTTCTTTCTTCTTCTTCTTCTTCTTCTTCTTCTTCTTCTTCTTCTTCTTTTCTTCTTCTTCTTCTTCTTCTTCTTTTTCTTCTTCTTCTTCTTCTTCTTTCTTCTTCTTCTTCTTCTTCTTCTTCTTCTTTCTTCTTCTTCTTCTTCTTCTTCTTCTCCTTCTTCTTCTTCTTCTTCTTCTTCTCTCTTCTTCTTCTCCTCCTCCTCCTCCTCTTTCTCTCTCCTCCTCCTTCTTCTTCTTTTTTGGAATAGTGTACAGGAGACGCTATCCCACTGTGAATGGCCCCATTCCCATGCACATAAACTAGACTATGTAAGAAAACAGTATGAACAAGCCAGTAAGCAATTTTCCTGTTCCACAGCTCATGATTCAAGTTTTTTATTCTAAATGTAGCCAATAGATTTTATGTTCATATGTTTCACTGTGTATCCATTGAAGAAGGCAAGGCTAAAGCTACCTGGCGCATAAAGTTCTTAGAGCCAGAACGTTGAGCCTGTTTGATGTCTAACCTAGGTTAAGTCTCAGAGTGCTTCACCATGGTTAAGCATTATCTATGGTTTATTTCTAAATTCCTTAAAGTTTTCTCTTTAGCCTAAATATTTATTATTATTTTTTTCTTTTTTAAAATTGGATATTTTTATTTCCATTTTAAATGTTATCCCCTTTCCTGGTTTTCCATCTATAAACCCCCTATCTCATATCCTCTCCTCCTGCTTCTTTAGGGGAGGGTTCCCCAAATACCGATCCACCTCTTCCCATCTCCCTGCCCTGACATTCCCATACACTGGGGCATCAAGTTTTGGCAGGACCAAGGGTTTCTCCTCCTATTTGTGCCCCAAAAGGCCATCCTCTGCTAAATATGCAGCTGGAGACATGGGTCTAGCCACGTGTTCCCTTTGGATGGTAGTTTAGTCCCTGGGAGTTCTGGTTGGATGGTATTGTGGTTTTTATGGGGTTGTAAAACTTTTCAGCCCCTTCAATATTTTCTCTAACTTCTCCATTGTGGACCCTGTTCTCAGTTCAACAAGAGAATCTGCCAGAACAGAACAAATACAGAAGCAGATGCTCACAACCAACCATGATTCAATTTCTACATTCGCTTCCAGCCATATGATCTTGCACTGACATTGCTTCTATAATCTTTTCCTCCAGGCTTTGGTCAATATTTTAACAAAGCAACAGAAAGCAAAGTACACCACCAAATCTGTATAAATGGTAAGGGCTACTGAAAAGAAAAAAAAACCTCTTCCACCTGTTGATTAGCTGTCAGATCGTTCATTATTAATCCTGGAATGGCCTTTTAGTGATGTTGATATCTGTCAGTCATCTATGTCCTTATAAGCTATCACTTTTTATACTCCTATAAGTAACTCCGTTGACTCATCTTGGATTTTTGATGAATTTTTTTCTTTGCTCTTTGGTCAGTGCCCTGTTCTGAGTGAATGGACTCTTGCTCATATATCCCCATAGAAAATCAATAACATGGGAGTATCACTGATAAGGTGTATCCCAGGATATGGAGACATCATTAAACTGTTTCTTATGTCACCAAGACCTATAAATTCCCTTCAACATCTCAATGTATCTCCTCCACCTACTTCTCCCAGATCATGCTAAAATGATTGACATAATCCTCATCTTTGAATTTAAGTTCACTGAACTATGTTTTATCATTCTCATTAGAGAACTGTGGTTCAAAATCATGGAAGGAGAGATGAATGTTATCAATTCATGATTGTACTACCCAGAAAAAGTTTGTAAATTGTGTGAAAAAAACATATAGAAAAACCTTTATTAGTGTTCAGCAAGTACACTGCAGTAGGAGTTCTATCACTACTGGAGAAAAAATTCAATTTGATATACAAAGCTAACTGCAGTTGTGGCAGCAGAGATGGGGAGTTTGGATCATGTATCCCCATGTGATGAGTCAGGTGTAGCATTGCACACCCATTATCCCATCATTAGGGACACAGAGCCATGGGTCTCCAGGATTTGCTGGCTAGACAGATTAGACAAATCTGTCAGCTCCAGATTAGATGAGGAACCATATCATTTCTTAGCACACTAATCAGGGCAAACTGTAGAAGGAATTTATTTTACTGATAGCTCCATATAACAGTTTATTGTCAAAATCATAGAGAGATAGAGCTCAAGGAAAGCAAGAACTTGGTTGCAGGAGTTAATGCAGAAGCCATGGAGGAGTGCTGCTTATTGGCTTGCATCTCCGTTTGCTTGGTCTGATTAATTTTAATGCCCAGAATCAGAATTCCAAGAGTGACATCACTCTTCCATCATTCCAAGTGATGACTTTCCTTCATCAATTACTAAATTAAAACAATCTACAGGCTTGATTTAAATCTTATCATATAGAGATATTTTTTGGTTTGTTTGTTTGCAATTGAGGTCCTCTCCACTTTGATGACACTACTTTGTGTCAAGTTGACATTAAATTAGCCAGAACAGTGCCTCAAATATAAAATGAATAGTAATTGAGGAACATTTCTCTATCTTGACTTTCAGCCTCAATACATGTGCACAGATATGTGCACATAGCTATGCCATTCACATATAGGAAATGACTGCTAGTAACCTATAACATGGGTTAGAAATTTTATATTTAATTTCTTAGAAAGTGAAATACAATTAAATAGTAGGTATATTTATATGAATCTGAGTCCTTTAACATCACTTACAGAAAGTAGTCATCATACGTTTGTGCATATATTTGTAACTATACTATCTATATCATAACTATTTGTATAGTTAATTTAAAATGCTGTTAAGTGCATAACATATTTATACACATATAAAATAAACTACCTATTATTTATATATCATCCTTTCATCAGTGTGTTTACTGTCCTTTCATATAGCCATGTAATTTGTAGGGAAATTCAAGAGATTTGCATCAACTTTAGGTAACATGAATATCATAAGGTTATGAAATTTAATTCTCAGAATAGTGAAAACTAATGAAAATAAAACAACAATAATATCTTTAAATATGTTAGCTTTTATTTAAAAAGTAAATAACCCCATTAATATCAGGTCTTAATTATGGATCTTTTCACGCATTGAAAAATAGAATCTAAAGACTATATACTACAAATCAGGATGTCTTTTTAGTGCCGCTACCTAGTTCTGATTCAGTTTGCTTAGGAACAATCTGATGGGATTTATTCTTATTATTATTTACTTATGGGTGGTGATGCTATCTTTGCTTAGGTTTTGTTTAATTGCATTTTGTTGTCTCTGAATATATCCAATAAATAGCATTAGTTTTTTTTCAGTTAAGTAAAGTCAAGAGCAATAAACTTGGAATCTCAGAAAACATATCAAAGCGCAATAAAAAATATCAAACAGCACATATGAAAGATACATACTAAATGGATTGTGCTTCAAAGAAATGTTTCCCTAAATATTTCAATCTTATTTAAAAATAAGAATAAATGAAATTATCAATAAGAAATGGACATGAAAACACAATTGCTGTTCAGTCAAATAATTCAAAGTTATCACTAAACTCATTTCTCAAAATAAAAGTGAGAGGCCTTTTGGGAGAGACAGAGAGGCATCCCCTTCTTCAGCAACAATGGCATGTTGAATACTGCTTTTATTCAAGGACAAATAAACTGAAATGAATAAAGCCAGGATGATGTATATTGAAGAAATGAGTTCCAGCAGTGCATTTTAGCTGAATACATGACATGACTTAGAGACACAGACTAAAGTTAATTCTTAACATCTTCTAGAGGCATGTGGAACCACAACAATCCTGTATGTGCAATGGCAGAAACAACATACAGTCAGTTAAGAGCAACTCCTGGGAGATGAGAATGGAGATAGGGAGACTCTTGTCAGTTCTATCATCCAAAGAATTTTATTGCTTTGCTTTTGGAAAAAAATCAATAAAGAAAAGTGGCTGAGCAATTATGAGGAAACTTTCCATAAAATATCCTCAAAGACAATTGCTAATGTATGGATCCAAATTAAATTAGATTGTTAAAAAAGAAAGTATGGCAACTACATTTTACTTGTAGGAACCTCTCACATTCTTCCTTCTTCAGGTAGAACTTTTCTTCCTTCTGAGTGTCCTTTCTGTTATTTTCCTGTCTTTTTCAGTGACAAACTAAGTTTAATTAGGGTTCCTTGTATGAGTAAGGAGATAGTATATTTCAGTAGCCACATCACTGAAAGTAATGATACCCACTTACTTAAAAATTTATTTATCATTTGTGTGTGTGTATGTGTGTGTTTGTGTTTGTGTTTGTTTGTGTGTGTGTGTGTGTGTGTGTGTGTGTGTGTGAAAATGCAACCGCCATAGCACAGCTGCTGATTTTTGAAAAAATAAAGTTGCTGGAGTTTGCAGTGTCCTTCCGTCACAAATTGTGTATATCACATTAAGAACTTCAGGCTTGTTCACAAGTAACTTCACCTCCTAAAACATCTTGCTGACCTAGTACAGGAAGACTTCTGTGCAAATATTGTAATATATCCATATCTGTAGGGTACTCATGAGTATAATAGAAGTATATCAATTTTTTCAATTTTATTTTTCTTGGATATTTTATGTATTAACATTTCAAATGTTATCCCCATTCCCATGTCTCCCATACACCATTCTCCTCTCCCTGCTTCTATGATGATGCTCCCCCTCCCATCTCAATGTTGGTCATTCCCCTACAGAGCGTTATTTATAATAGCCAGAAGTCTCTCATGTAGCGTGAAGTTAGTTTCTTTATTTCTTTCAGTACCGATTGTGGTATACAGTGAATTACTATTTTAAATTTTTCTTAAATGTATTTATCAGTACTTTTTGCCTTAATTCAACCATAAATGTATTATCTTGCTTCCTTTTTGGTAGGCCATTGTTAATGCTTTGAAGACATGTGACGCTTCTGGGCTGACTTTGTACTTTTATGCAATTTTGATAAACTTATTTCTTTTAAAAATTTTTAAATTATTTTATTTTCAGTTGTGTTTGTGTAGTTTTTAAAGTCTGTGTATAGGAATGTAAACATAAGTATGAAGTCTATAATGGCCAGAAGATTGTATCAGACATTTGGAGTTGGAGATAGAAAAGGTTGAGAGAGTCCCAGTGTGTTTGCTAGGTGTGTGTCCTCCAAGAGACCACTGACCACTTAATTACTGTGACATCTCCTCAACTCCAGAATTCATTTCTTTCTCTTTTTTGATTTAAAAATTTAAAATTATGGGTTGGGGATTTATCTCAGTGATAGAGCACTTGCCAAGTAAGCACAAGGTCCTCAGCTCTGAAAAAAAAAAGAAAAGAAATTTTAAAATTGTATCCCACTCACTTCCCCCCTTCCAGTGACCACTTCCCACAATCCTTCCCCCACTCCCTCTCCTGCTCTCCCATGAGAGGGTGTGGGTACTCTTTGGAGTATCTCCCTCACCTTGAAACTTTAGGTCTCTGCCTGATTAGGTGCTGCCTCTCTCACTGAACCTTGACAAGTCAACCAAGCTAGTACAACATATAGAACATCCAGGGAACAAATTTTGGATCAGCCTAACTCCAGTTCTTCAGGATCCACATGAATGCCAAGCTGCGCATCTGCTACAAAATATGAGGGAGGTCTAGGTCCAATCTGTTTATGCATTTTGGTTGGTGTTTCAGACACTGACACACCCAGATGTCCAGGTGAGCTAACTCTGTTCATCTTCCTGTACAGTTCCTATCTGTTTTAGAGTCTACAGTCATTCCTCCTATTCTTCCATCACAACCCCCAAGCTCCATCCATTTTTTGGCTATGGGTGTTTATATCTGTTTGAGTCAGATCCTGGGTGGAACCTCTTCTTTCAGAAGAAAATATACTCCTGACTCTAAGCTCAGAGTGTCATAAATAGTGTTAGGGATTGGTGCTTGGCTCACAGAAAACAACCTTTTTCTTCTGCAAGCTTATCAGAGTTGGTGATTGCCTATGGAATGGATCTCAATTTGTGTTGGTTACTGCTTGGTCATTCCCTCAGTCTCTGCTCCATCCCCAGTGCCTGCATTTCATGTTGACAGGCAAATTTGCTTTGAAAGTTTTGTGGGTAGTTTGGTGTCAGTATTACTCCACTGGAGTTCCTGTCTGATGACAAAAGGTGACATTTTCAAGTTCCATATCCCCAATATAATAGGTTACAGATAAGGTCAACTCTATTGATTCTTTGGCAATTTTCTTATTCCAGGTCTCTGGTCTATCCTGGAGATGACCCACATCTCCTCACACCTGCCAGTTGTAGGTTTTCATTCATTTGCCATTAGCCATTTCTGCTGTCTTTCCCCACATCTGATCCTAAATCTCCCATTCCTTTACCCTTTCCCCTCCCTCCAAGTTTCTTCCATCCATTCACATATTATGAGTATTTTATCCCCCATTCTAAGAGAGATTCAAGTGTCCTTGCTTGAGTCTTCCTTCTGGTTTAGCTTCTTCATGTTCCTGGGATGCTGCATGTATCTATGAGGAAGTACATACCATCCATGACCATTGGGACTGGGTTGGCTTACTGAGGATAATATTCTCAAGTTCCATCCATTTGCCTGTGAAATTCATAATGTCTTGGCTTTGAATAGCCAAGTGGTATACCATTGTGAAGATGTACCATATTATCTTTATCCATTCTTCAGTTGAGGGACATCAAGGTTGTGTCCTGTTTCTGACTACTATGAATAAACTATTATGAACATAGTTGAGCAAACGTCTTTGTGGGATGTTCGTGGACTTTTGGGTATATGTCCAGAGTCATGAGGTAGATTTATTCCCAAATTTCTATGATAACACCAAATTGATCTATAAAGTGGTTGTATAATTTTGGGCTACCACCAGCAATGAAAAAGTGTTTCCCTTGTTCTGTATCCTTGTCAACATGTGTTTCCTTTGAGTTTTTGATCTTAGCTATTCTTAAACATGTAAGACAGGACCTCATAGCTATTTTGATTTGCATTTCTGTGATGACTAAGGACTTTGAACATTTCTTTAAGTGATTCTGAGACATTCATGATTCCTCTGTTGAAAATTCTCTGATTAATTCTCTTCTCAATTTTAATTGGGGTATTTGGGTTGTGGTGTCTAATTTCTTGCAAAGTTCTTTGTAAACTTTGAATATTAACCCTCTGTCAGGTGTAAGGTTGGTGAATAACCTTTCCCAATCTGGGAGCTGGTTTTTTGTCCTATTGATAGTGCCATTTGCCTTACAAAAGCATGTGGTCCTACTTAAGAATTGTTGATGTTAGTGTTCTGTTCAAGAACTTGTCCTCCAGTATCAGTGCATTCAAGGGTATTTCCTACTTTCACTTTCATGAGATTTAGTGTATGTGATTTTATATTGAGGTTCTTTATTTACTTGGACTTAAGTTTTGTGCTGGGTGATAAATAGGAATATATTTTCATTCTACACACAGATATCGAGTTAGACTAGCACCATTCTTTGAAAATGGTTTCTTTTTTCCATTGTATAATTGTGGCTTCAAGTGTCCAAAAATGTGTGGGTTTATATTTGGGTCTTCAATTCCATTCCATTGATCTACCTGCCTGCCTCTGTACAAATACTATGCAGTTTTTGTCACTATTGCTATGTAGGACAGCTTGAGGTCAGAGATGATGATTCCTCCATCAATGTTTACTGATTTTATTTACTTGGATATTGTCTTTCTGTCTCTTGGCAATTTTGGCTAAATGTTTGTCTATCTTATTGATTTTCTCAAAGAACCAGCTCTTGTTTTTATTGATTCTTTGAATTGATTCCTTTGTTTGTAACTTAATGTTTTCATTCCTGATTTCAATAGTTTCTTGCCTTCTACTGCTCTTTGATATGCTTCTTCTTCTTCTTCTTCTTCTTCTTCTTCTTCTTCTTCTTCTTCTTCTTCTTCTTCTTCTTCTTCTTCTTCTTCTTCTTCTTCTTCCTCTTCCTCCTCTTCCTCCTCCTCCTCCTCCTCCTCCTTCTCCTCCTCCTCCTCCTTCCCTTCCTCTTCTTCTTCTTCTTCTTCTTCTTCTTCTTCTTCTTCTTCTTCTTCTTCTTCTTCTTCTTCTTCTTCTTCTTCTTCTTCTTCTTCCTCTTCTCCTCCTCCTCCTTCTTCCTCCTCCTCTTCTTCCTCCTCCCTCTCCTCTTCTTCCTCCTCCTCCTCTTCATTCTCCTCCTCCTCTTCTTCTTTCTCCTCCTCCCTCTCCTCTTCTTCCTCCTCCTTCTTCTCCTCCACCTCCTCTTCCTTCTCTTCTCTCTTCTTCTAAAGCTTTCAGGTGTAATTGTAAACTGATCATATGAGATTTTCTAATTTCTTCTTGGAGGCACTTAATGCTATGAAAATTTCTCTTAGCAATATATTCATTTGTTCCATAGATTGGTGTGTAAGCTGTGCCTTCTCTTTCATTTATTTCTAGAAGGGCTTTAATTTATTTATTTCTTTGCTGAACCACAAATCATTGCATAGTTTTTCAGTTTCCATGAATATGTAGGTTTTCCAGTGTTTCTGTTATTTTTTAAGTCCAGTTTTAATCCATGATCATCTCATAAGATACAAGGCATTATTTCAATATTCTTCTGTTAAGGCTTGGTTTGTGACTAAATATATGTTCAATTTTTGAGAAAGGTCCATGAGATGCTAAGAAAAACATATATTCTTATTGCTTCCTGTGAAATATTCTATAGATATGTGTCATATCCATTTGATTCATACTGTCTGTTTTTGGCTGGATGTTTTGTCCATTGTTTAGAGTGGGATGTTGAAACCTCCCACTATTAATGTGTGTAGTTCAGTGTGCATTTTCAACTTTAGCAATATTTCTTTCATAGATATGGGTACGCTTGTGTTAGGGGCATAGATGTTCGAATTGAGATATAATCTTGGTAGATTTGTCTTTTGATGAGTGTGAAGTATCCTTCCCTGTCTCTTTTGTTTAATTTTGGTTGAAAGTGTATTTTATTAGACATTAGATTGGCTACTCCAGCTTGCTACATGGGTCCATTTTCTTGGAAAGTTTTTTTTTTGCCAATTTTTACTCTGAGGAAATGTCTATCTTTATAGCAAGGAGTGTTTATTGTGCATAGCAGAATGTTGGGTTTTCTTTTCACGTCAATTCTGTTAGCCTGTGTTGTTAATTGGAGAATTGAGTCCATTGATGTTAAATGACATTCATGACCAATGATTGTTATTTCCTATTATGTTAGCAGCATTGGGGTGTGTGTGTGTGTGTGTGTGTGTGTGTGTGTGTGTGTGTGTGTGTGTGTGTGTGTACACATGCATGCGTACATCTGTGTCTGTATGATTCTTTGTTTTTGATGGTAAGGAATTACTTATTTTCTATGATTTCTTAAATGTAGGCTTTCTCTTTGGGTTTTTTCTTTCTAGTATTTTCTGTATGGCTGCATTTTTTGCATAGATGTCTGAATTTGAATTTGTATTGAAATATCTTTTTTTCTCCACCTACAGTAATTATAAGTTTTGCTGGTTATAGTAGTCTAGTTTGGTCCATGTGTTTTTTAGTGGTTGCAGGATATCTTTGCAGGCCCTTCTAACTTCTATATTCTCTGTTGACAAGTCAGGTGTAATTCTGATAGGTATGGCTTTGTATTTTACCTGGCCTTTATTCCTAGCCACTTTTAATAATCATTCTTTGTCCTGTAGATTTTTTGTTGTTTTGATTATTATGTGCTGGGAGTATTTTGTTTTCTATCCAGTCGAATTGGTGTTTCTTAAGCTACATGTTTATTTATAAGCATCTCTTTACTTTGAGAAAATGTTTCTTTTATTAAATTGTTGAGAATATTATCTGGGCCTTAGAGCTGGGATTCCTTTTTTCGGAGCTGAGGACTGAACCCAGGGCCTTGCGCTTGCTAGGCAAGCGCTCTACCACTGAGCTAAATCCCCAACCCCTAGAGCTGGGATTCTTTACCTTACTCTATTCCTATAATTCGTAGATTTGGCCTTTTCATGGGACCCCATATTTCCTGAACATTTTGTGCCAGGAATTTTACAGCTTTAACATTTTCTTTGATGCATATGTCAAATTTTTGTTGTTGTATATTCTACGATGGAGATTCTCTAGTCCATCTCCCGTATTCTGTTTGTGATGTTTGAGTCTATTGTTCCTGTTCAGTTCCCTAGGTTTCCTATCTCTTGGACTTCCTCAGTTTGTGTTTTCTTTATTGCTTCTAGTTTACCTTTCAGGTATTGTACACTTTTATTTGTTTATTTTACCCATTTGTTTGTATTTTCCTCTGTCTCTAAGTAATTTAATCATTTCCCATTTAAACACTTCTATCTATTTGATTGTATTTTCCTGTACTTCTTTAAGGGATTTATTAATTTCTCCTTTAAATTACTTTATCATGATTATAAGATTGGATTTAAGGTAATTTTCTGGTGTTTCGCTTGTGTGAGGATACTACCCTTGATGAAGTGAGTTAGCTGTGCTTTGAGGAATCATATTGCCCTGTCTCTTGTTGAATGTGTTATTTTAAGGGCCTTTAGGTCTCTTTGCTTTTGGTACCAGGATTTCCTTGTTGTAGTAGGTATTGAGGAGAGGATGAACCTCAATTTAAAGATATCTAATACCCCTTGGCCTTTGGTCACCATTGGTGCACACAAGCACACAAATCTGCAAATAAATATAGACATAGACCAACCACATCTGCATGTCCATTTACACACACACAAAACAAATGCATAAATAAATAGATAAACAAATAAACAAATAACTGAAACAAAAATTAGGCAGTTGTAAGAAACTACATTCAGCTATACTGCATGTTGTCATTTAAATAGTAATCTCAGAAAGATTATATTAGAGAAACGTGAAACTGGAGCACTTCTAAGGCATAGTGTCAAAGTAGTAGAAATTCTTGTTTCCAAGTATGCTAACAGTTTCAAAGGGTTTGGATGTCTAGGACTTTTTCGACAGATGATCTAAAAATGTAGTTTTACTATAATTCTAGGATTAAGACATAAAGATAATTTCTCAGTATAAAAGTTACATATTTAAAAAGTTATTTTAAACTCTTTTAAAAGGAAATAGTATTGATAATGTAAATACTTAAGCAATAGAGTTCTTCATCTAATAATATGAATAATCTTAACAATATCTTTGCATGTATATGTTAGTATGCACATAGGAGCTCGTGTGCATATAGGTCCTTGTACACAGGTGCCCGTGCAATCAGAAAACAATTCTAGATACAATTTCATATGTGCCATCAACCTTGCGTTTTGTAACAATAACTTTCATTGATCTGGACCTTACCAATTTGCCTAGGATAAGTCACCAGTGAGCATTAGCAACTGCCTGCTTCTGCATATTTAACATTGACATTATAGGGGTACACTTCCATCCCCCTTTTTTGCTTAGGTGAATTCTGAGGGATAATACTCAATATTATATTGAATGTATAACCATCCTGGTCATGAATCATTTTTGAACAGTACCAAAATTTTGCTTTTCTTCCTTTCTTCTCTTCTTTCTTTCTACCTTCCTTCCTTCCTTCCTTCTTTCCTTCCTTCCTTCCTTTCTCTCTTTCTTTCTTTCTTTCTTTCTTTCTTCCTTTCTTTATTTATTTTTAGTGGATATTTTATGTATTTACATTTCAAATGCTATCCCTTTTCACCCCTGTCCCATCAACCCCTGGTTCTATGAGGATGCTCCACCTCTACCCATCCACTCCCACCTTAACACACTGGCATTCCCCTATACTGGGAAAAGAAGCCTTCACAGAATCAAGGGCTTCTCCTTCTATTGATGCCAAACAATGCAGTCCTCTGCTACATATGCTGCTGGAGCCATGACTTTCCAAATGGGTCCTCCCTTTGTGTACACATTGGTTGGTGGTTTAGTCCCTGGGAGTGCTGAGGGTTAAGTTGGTTGATATTGTTCGTCCTGTGGGGTTGCAAATGCCTTTAGCTCCTTCAGTCCTTTCTGTAACTCTTCCATGGAGGCTCCTGTGCACAGTCTGATGGTTAGCTGCAAGCAAAATAATCTGTATCAGTAAGGTTCTGGCATAACCTCTCGGGAGTCATTGATATCAGGATCTTGTCAGCCAGCACTTCTTGGCATCAGCAATAGTGACTGGGTTTGGTGGCTGCATATGTGATGGATTCCCAGGAGCGACCGTCTCTAGGTGGCCTTTCCTTCAATATCTGCTCTACTCTTTGTCCCTGTATTACCTCCTGTGAATGTTTTCTTTCCCCTTCTAAGAAAGACTGAAGCATCAACATTTTGGTCTTTCTTCTTCTTGAGCTTCATGTGGTCTGTGAATTGTATCTTAGGTATTCTGAACTTTTGGGCTAATATCCACTTATAGTGAGTGCATACCATGTGTACTCTCTTGTGACTTGGTTTCCTCACTCAGGAAGATATTTTCTAGTTCAATCCATTAGCCTAAATATTTCATGAAGTCAGGGTTTTTAATAGCTGAGTAGTACTTCATTGTGTAAATGTCCCACATTTTCTGTATCCATTCTTTTGAAGGACATCTGGGTTCTTTCCAGTCTCTAGTTCTTATAAAAAAGGCTGCTGTGAACAGACTGGAGCTTATATCCTTGCTATATGTTGGAGCATGCTTTTGTATATATGCCCAGGAGTGATATAGCCTGGTCCTCAGGTAGCACTACGTTCAATTTCCTGAGAAATCACCAGAGTGATTACCACAGTGGTTGTACCAGTTGCAATCCCACCAACAATAGGAGGGGAGCGTGTTCTCTGTTTCATCATTGTCAGCATCTGCTGTTACCTGAGTTTTTGATGTTAGCCATTATGACTGGTGTGAGGTGGAATCTCAGGGATGTTTTGATTTGCATTTCCTTGATGATTATGGATATTGAAATTTTCTTTAGTTGCTTCTTGGCCATTTGATATTCCTCAGCTGAGAACACTTTGTTTAGCTCTGTACCCCATTTTTAATAGAACTAGTTCTTTCTCTGGAGTCCAACTTCTTGAGTTCTTTGTGTTTATTGGATATTAGCCCTCTATTGGATGTAGGATTGGTACATATCTTTCCCCAGTATGATAGTTGCTGGTTTGTCCTAATGACAGGGTTCTTTGCCTTACAGACGCTTTGAAATTTTATGAGGTCCCATTTGTCAATTGTTGATCTTAGAGCAAAAGCCATTGGTGTTCTGTTCAGGAAATTATCCCCTGCACATATATGTTCAAGGCTCTTCCCCACTTTTTCTTCTATTAGTTTCAGTGTGTCTGGTTTTATGTGGGAGCAATTGATCCACTTGTTCTTGAACTTTGTACGAGGAGATAAGAATGGTTAGATTTGCATTCTTCTATGTGCTGACCACCAGTTGAACCAGCTCTATTTTTGAAAATGCTGTCTTATTTTCACTGGATCTTTTTATCTCGTATGTCAAAGATCAAGTGATGATAGGTGTATGGGTTCATTTCTTGGTCTTCGATTTTATTCCACTGATCGGTACCAATACCATGCAGTTTTTTAACACTATTTATCTGTAATACAGCTTGAAATCAGGGATGTTGACTCTCCCAGTTCTTTTATTGTTGAGAACAGTTTTCAATATCCTGGGTTTTTCGTTATTCCAAATGAATTTGCAAATTGCTCTTTCTAACTCTATGAAGAATTGAGTGGGAATTTTGATGGGGATTCCATTGAAACTGTAGAGTACTTTTGGCATTATGGCCATTTTTACTATATTAATCATCCCAATCCATGAGCTTGGGATATCTTTCCATCTTCTGAGATCTTCATCAATTTCTTTCTTCAGAGTCTTGAAGTTCTTGTCAGATGTATCCTTTACTTCCTTGGTTAGAGTCACACCAAGCTATTTTATATTATCTGGGACTATTGTGAAGGTTGTTATTTCCATCTTTCTCACCCTGTTTATCCTTTAGCAGAGGATAGCTGCTGATTTGTTTGAGTTAATTATATATCCAGTCACATTGCTGTAGTTATTTACCAGGCTTAGGAATTCTGTGGTAGAATTTTGGGTCACGTAAGTATACTCATATCATCTGCAAATAGTGATATTTGACTTCTTCCTTTACAATTTGTATCCCTTTATCCTCTTTTTGTTGTCTTAATTGCTCTGGCTAGGACTTCAAGTACTGTATTGAATAGGTAGGGAGAGCATGGGTAGCCTTGTCTAGTCCCTTAATTTAGTGGGATTGTTTCAAGTTTCTCTCCATTTAGTTTAATGTTAGCTACTAGCTTGCTGTATATTGCTTTTACTATGTTTAGTAATGGGTCTTGAATTCCTGATCTTCACAAGACTTTTATGATGAAAGAGTGTTGAATTTTGTCAAATGATTTTTCAGCCTCTAATGATACGATCATGTGTTTTTTTTCCTTTGAGTTTGTTTATATATTCGATTTCCTTGATGGATTTCTGTATATCAAACCATCCTTGCATCAATGGGATGAAGCATACTTTGTATGTTGGTTGTCATTTTGTCCTAACAACAGTGTCATTTGCCTTACAGAAGCTTTGCAGTTTTATGAGATCCCATTTGTCAATTCTTGATCTTAGAGCACAAGCCATTGGTGTTTTGTTCAGGAAATTTTCTCCGGTGCCCATGTGTTCAAGATGCTTCCCCACTTTTTCTTCTATTAGTTTGAGTGTATCTGGTTTGATGTGGAGGTCTTGATTCACTTGGAATTAAGCTTTGTACAGGGTGATAAGCATGGATCGATCTGATGCTGACTTCCAGTTGAACGAGCACCATTTGCTGAAAATGCTATATTTTTTCCGTTGGATGGTTTTGGCTCCTTCATCAAAAATCAAGTGACCATAGGTTCATTTCTGGGTCTTGAATTCTATTCGACAGTTCTATCTGTCTGTCTCTGTACCAATACCATGCAGTTTTCATCACTATTGTTCTGTACTACTGCTTGAGTTCAGGGATACTGATTTCCGCGGAAGTCCTTTTATTGTTGAGGATAGTTTTAGCTATCCTGGGTTTTTTGTTATTCCAGATGAATTTGCAAATTGTTCTGTCTAACTCTCTGAAGAATTAGATTGGTATTTTTATGGGGATTGTATTGAATCTGTAGATCGCTTTTGGTAAAATGGCCATTTTTACTATATTAATCCTGCCAATCCATGAGCATGGGAGATCTTTCCATCTTCTGAGATCTTCAATTTCTTTCTTCAGAGGCTTGAAGTTCTTATCATACAGATCTTTCACTTGCTTGGTTTAAGTCACACCGAGGTATTTTATATTATTTGGAACTATTATGAAGGGTGTCGTTTCCCTAATTTCTTTCTCGCCTTGTTTTGCTTTTGTGTAGAGGAAGGCTAAGGATTTATTTGAGTTAATTTTATACCCAGCCACTTTGCTGAAGGTGTTTATCAGGTTTAGTAGTTCTCTGGTGGAACTTTTGGGATCACTTAAATATACTATCATATCATCTGCAAATAGTGATATTTTGACTTCTTCTTTTCCAATCTGTATCCCTTTGATCTCCTTTTGTTGTCTGATTGCTCTGTCTAGAACTTCAAGAACTATATTGAATAAGTAGGGAGAGAGTGGGCAGCCTTGTCTAGTCCCTGATTTAAGTGGGATCGCTTCAAGTTTCTCTCCCTTTATTTTGATGTTGGTTACTGGTTTACTGTATACTGCTTTTACTATGTCTATTTATGGGCATTGAATTCCTGATCTTTCCAAGATTTTTATCATGAAGGAGTGTTGAATTTTACAAATGCTTTCTCATTATCTAATGAAATGATCCTGTGGCTTTTTTCTTTGAGTTTGTATAGAGGATTATGATGATGGATTTCTGTATATTAAACCCTCCCCACATCCCTGAAATGAAGCCTACATGATTCAGGATGGATGATCATTTCAATGTGTTCTTGGACTCAATTTGTGATTTTTTTGAGTATTTTTTCACTGATATTCATACAGGAAATTTGTCTGAAGTTCTCTTTCCTTGTTGGGTCTTTGTGTGATTTAAGTATGAGTGCAACTGTGGTTTCAATGAATGAAATGGGTGTTGTTCCTTCTGTTTCTATTCTTTTGGAATAGCTTGAAGAGTATTAGTATTAGGTTTTCATTGGAGGTCTGACAGAATTCTGCACTAAAAGCATCTGATTCTGGGCCTTTTTTTAACTTGGGAGTCTTTCAAGGACTGCTTCTGTTTCTTTAGGAGTTATTGTACTTTTTAGAAGATTATCTGATTCTGATTTAACTTTGTTAACTGGTACCTGTCTAGAAAATCTTCTGTTTCATCTAGATTTTCCAGGTTTGTTGAGTATTGCCTTATGTAGTAGGATTTGAAGATTTTTTGGATTTTCTTGGTTTCTGTTGCTGTCTCCCATTTCATTACTGATTTTGTCACTTTGGATTCTGCCTCTGTGACCTCTGGTTGGTCTGGATAAGGGTTTAATCTATCTTGTTGATTTTCTCAAAGGACCAACCCCTGGTTTTCTTGCTTCTTCATATACTTTCTGTTTTGTTGTTTTTTCTTGGTTGATTTCAGCCCTGAGTTTGATTGTTTCCTGCTGTCTTCCCCCTCTTGCTTGTTTTTGTTCTAGTGCTTTCAGGTGTGCTGTTGAGCTTCTAGTGTATGATTGCTCCAGTTCCTTTTTGGAGGAATTCAGAGCTATGAGTTTTCCTCTTAGCACTTCTTTCATTGCAATGCATAAGTTTGGGCATGTTATGGCTTTTGGTTAAATTCTAAAAAATCTTTAATTTCTTTTTCTTTCTTGACCAATTTATCATTGAGTAGAGCATTGTTCAGCATTGTTTCAGTGTATGTGGGCTTTCTGTTGTTTTTGTTGTTATTCAAGACCAGCTTAAGTCTATGTTGATCTGATAGGATGTATGGGAAAATTTCAGTCTCCTTGAATCTGTTAAGGCCTGTTTTGTGACCGATTATATGGTCAATTTTTGAGAATGTACCATGACATGCTGAGAAGAAGGTTTATTATCTTGTTTTAAGATGAAATGTTCTATAAAAGAACATATATGTATGGTACAAAAAACAAGTTCCTTGAGATAGCATAGATGGTTGCAACATTCAAGTATGAGTGCTCTAACATGGGAAAGAAAAGTTCAAGTAGGGGGTATGTTTTCAGAAATACTGTTATTTGGAACTCTAGCTGGCTTTATGTTTGAAAGTTACAGCAATCCAATTTGTGAGTTCTAAAAAACTGAGGAATATTGATGTTCTAAAATTCTTTCTATGTTGACTTTATAATTTAAACTAAAAGTACTAAACTAAAATGGACCACATTACAATAAAGTAAAGTGTCATTCAGGGAAAACACACAGGATTCTATATTAGAGGATTGAAAATTATAAATTCAAATTCTACCAAATATGCTGAAAATAAGTGAACTTCCCAATTTCTCTGAGACAAATAAAGATCAACTCAAAATTTAGCTCAAGATAAACTAAATGTTCATAAGGAAAAAGGGAAAAGAAAGCAAGCAATTGAGAAAGATAGAAATGCAGGTCTCCCAAGATAACACACAGATGGCAGAACAAAGTCCATGCTAGTGCCCATCTGGTGAGTTTGGATCATTCTTGAGGCCGCATTTGTAGGAGTCAAAACTGCAGATGCTGTGAACATAATTGAGTAAGTGTCTTTGTGGTAGAATGTTTGTCTTTGACCTATACGCCTAGGAATAGTGTAAATGTGTCTTGAGGAGGATTTACATTGTCTTAGTCAGGGTTAGTATTCCTGCACAAAACATCATGACAAAGAAGCAAATTGGGGAAGAAAGGGTTTATTCAGTTTACCTTTCCACATTGCTGGTCATCATCAAAGGAAATCAGGACAGGAACTCACAGAGGGCAGAAACTTGGATACAGGATCTTTTGCAGAGGCCATAAATGGGTGATGGTTACTGGATTGCTTTGCCTGGCTTGCTCACATTGCTTTCTTATAGAACCCATGACTACATGTCCAGGGATGGCACTATCCATAGTGGGCTGGATCCTCCCCCCATTGATCACAAATTGAGAAAATGGCTTATAGCTGGATCTCATGGAGGCATTTCCTCAAGGGAGGCTCCTTTCTTTGTGACAACTCCAGCTTGTGTCAAGTTGACACACGAAACTAGCCAGTATAGTATGGAACTAGAAAGACAATTCTGAGTGAGATAACTCAGACTCATCAAGACAAATATGATATGAGCCTAACCCAGCTGACATCTGCAAGGCTTTATCCAACAAGAGATAGAAACACATACAGAAGCCAAATATTAGATAGAGCTCAGGGAATTCTGAAGAAGAGGGGCATGAAAAATTATAGGAGGCCAAGGGGTCAAGGATACCACAAGAAAACCTATGGAATCAACACTCCTAAACTCACAGGGACTCACTAAGACTCAACTAATAATGCATATGTCTAACTTAGGCCCTCTTGGTATTTTCAGGAACTCCTAACAGTGAAACCAGGGTATTTCTGAAACTTTTGCCTGCTTTTCGGACACTTATCCTACTAATAGGTTGCTTTGTCCAGCATTAATATGAGCGGAGGTACATAATCTTGTTGCAACTTGATATGCCATGTTTAGTTGATATCCAGGGTAGGTCTGGGACTTCTCTGTGGGAGGGAGGAAAACTGCTAGGAATGTAATATGGAAGAGAATAAAAAAATTCTGACTTTTACTTTTGTCCATATTTTGCAATCTACTGCAACCATGAGGACATAATATACATAAAAATTAAGAGAAATCCAGAGTTGGGATGGATCAGATATAAAGCAGCTTTGCACTCCTCTTGCAGGAACTCATCTACAGATGCTGAAGTCTATTTTAAATTTTACCAAGTAATCCTCTAACCTGTCCTATGGCATTTCTAGGGGCTCTTTTATATAATGAGAATTAGAATGTCCTTATTCTTTATTCCCTCCCTTCTGAATTTTTAAGAAATTTTTCTTGACTTAACTCAATGTAGCCAAGCTAATATTACTTTGCAATTCTCTTGTTTGAGCAGTGTCCTAGAAAAATTAATGCAAATCCCAGAAGGAAGAGAGTTCATGCTTGGAGGGCTATTTGTGAAATGAATATGATGACTATGAAAAGATATAGAAGCAAGGATACATAATTGGAATAAAATAAAGGAAGTGTTCAATGAAATGATCTTTCTATAATGAGATACAATGAATATTCATCAATGAGAAATTTCAATAATTGGTGGAGAAGTGGAAAGAAGAAAATGTTTTGTTCCAAGTATAAAAGCATTATAAAGAAAAGGAAGTAAAACAAAAGGAAAAGAAAGAAAGGGGAGAGAAGAAAAGAATAATTAAAGAAAAAGAGAAAGAAGGAGAATATCAAGCTAAAATGCTTCTTACATACTAAACTTTTTAAAAACTACAAATTGTATCTGGCTCTGTACTGTGGGACCCAGGAGCATCTTGCTTCCCTGAGCAAAGTGCATAGGAACCTAGAAGCAACCACAGCTTGAAACCACCCTCCACCAATCCCTTACCAGTTGGGTCAGCCATGGACACAGCCAGAACAAAAATCTCATTCACATAAGGATCATCCAGTCAATACCAGGGAAAACCAGATGGCTAAATGACAGCAAAAGAATACATTCAGAACGAGGCAGGGCAATATTGTACCATCAGAGTTCAGCTATCAAACTAAAGCAAGCTGTGGATATCCTATCCCTTGTGAAGCACAAAAGGATATCTGTAAAATCAGTGTTATAAAAAGGATAGAGGTCTTTAAAGAACAAATGAAAAAAATCACTTAAAGAAAGGCAGGAGTTGTGTTTTATAATCAAACACATGAAGGAAATGAATGAAGTAAATAAAACTGCATGAGAATAAGAATGGAAATAGAGGTAGTCCAGACACCACCTGGATCTGAAGGGAACCAGTCAACAGCTCCCTGCACCCAAATCCTGTGGGAGACAAGAGCTAAACCTTGAGAGGGGCAGACATGCCTGGGAAGCCAGAAAAGATTACACTCTGCCCACATTTCTGACTCTAGAGAAAAACACGTGATGCCATCTGGGACCCATGTGCACAGGGGCCCGAGAAAAAAGTGGGGAAGGCCCTTCTGGTTGCCAGTCTCATGGAGAGCTGAAACACAGCTCCCCAAGAGTGATTTCAGGCCCAGGACCACAGGTAAGATCAACTATTCTGCTCCAAGAGACCTGTCTGGTGGACTCAGGACTCATGCCCACAGGAACAGCTGAAGACCAGTAGACACGAAAGACTACACGCCTGAAAACAGGAAACTCTATTCCCATAACTGGCTGATAGAAAACAGGAAAACAGGTCTACAGCACTCCTGACACACAGGCCTATAGGACGGTCTAGCCATTGTCAGAAATAGCAGAATAAGGTAACACGAGACAACCTGATGGTGAGAGGCAAGCACAGGAAACCAAGCAACAGAAACCAAGACTACATGGCATCAACAGAGCCGAATTCTCTCACCAAAGCAAACACTTAATATCCAAACACACCAGAAAAGCAAGATCTTGATTTTAAATCACATTTGATCATGATGATGGAGGACTTCAAGAAAGATATAAACAACTCCATTAGAGAAAGGCAGGAACACATAAATAAACAAGTGGAAGCCTATAGAGAGGGATCACAAAAATCCCTGAAAGAATTCCAGGAAAACATAATCAAACAGGTGAAGGAATTAAAAGTGGAAATAGAAACAATAAAGAAAGCACAAAGTGAGACAACCCTAGATATAGGAAACCAAAGGAAGAGACAAGGAGCCGTAGATACAAGCATCACCAACAGAATACAAGAGATAGAAGAGAAAATCTCAGGAGCAGAAGATTCCATAGAAATTATCGACACAACTGTTAAAGATAATGTGAAACAGAAAAAGCTACTAGTCCAAAACATACAGGAAATCCAGGACTCAATGAGAAGATCAAACCTAAGGACAATAGGTATACAAGAGAGTGAAGACTCCCAGCTCAAAGGACCAGTAAATATCCTCAACAAAATCATAGAAGAAAACTTCCCTAACCTAAAGCAAGAGATGCCCATAAACATTCAATAGGCGTACAGAACTCCAAATAGATTGGACCAGAAAAGAAACCTCTCCCAACACATAATAGTCAAAACACCAAATGCACAAAACAAAGAAAGAATATTAAAAGCAGTAAGAGAAAAAGGCCAAGTAACATATAAAGGCAGACCTATCAGAATCACACCAGACTTTTCGCCAGAAACTATGAAGGCCAGAAGATCCTGGACTGATGTCATACAGACCCTAAGAGAACACAAATGCCATCAACGGTTACTGTATCCAGCAAAATAATCAATTAACATAGGTGGAGAAACCAAGATATTCCATGACAAAACCAAATTTACACAATATCTTTCTATAAATCCAGCCCTACAAAGGATAATAAATGGTAAAGCCCAACATAAGGAGGCAAGTTACACCCTAGAAAAAGCAAGAAAATAATCATATTGGCAACAAAACAAAGAGAAGAAAACACAAAAACATAATCTCACATCCAAATACAAATATAACAGGAAGCAACAATCACTATTCCTTAATATCTCTCAACATCAGTGGACTCAATTACCCAATAAAAAGACACAGATTAACAAACTGGATACACAATGAGGACCCTGCATCCTGCTGCCTACAGGAAACACACCTCAGAGACAAAGACAGACACTACCTCAGAGTGAAAGGCTGGAAAACAAATTTCAATACAAATAGTCTGAAGAAGGAAGCTAGAGTAGCCATTCAAATGTCGAATAAAATTGATTTTCAACTAAAAGTCATCAAAAAAGATAAGGAAGGACACCTCATATTCATCAAAGGAAAAATCCACAAAGATGAACTCTCAATCATAAATATCTATTCTCCAAATACAGAGGGACCTACATACATAAAAGAAACCTTACTAAAGCTCAAACCACACAATAATATTGCACATCACACAATAATGGTGGGAGATTTGAACACCCCACTCTCATCAATGTACATATCATGGAAACAGAAATTAAAGAGAGACATAGGCAGACTAAGAGAAGTCATGAACCAAATGGACTTAACAGATATTGGTAGAATATTCTACCCTAAAACAAAAGGATATACCTTCTTCTCACCACCTCATGGTACTTTCTCCAAAATTGGTCATATAATTGGTCATAAAACAGGCCTCAACAGATACAGAAAGATAGAAATAATCTCATGTGTCTTATCTGACCACCAGGGGCTAAAGCTGGTCTTCAATACCAATAAGGGAGGAACGCCCACATAAACATGGAGGTTGAACAATGCTCTACTCAGTGATAACCTGGTCAAGGAAGGAATAAAGAAAGAAATTAAAGACTTCTTAGAATTTAATGAAAATGAAGGTACAACATACCCAAATGAATGTCGTGTTAAGAGGAAAACTCATAGCTCTGAGTGCCTGCAGAAAGAAACAGGAGATAGCATATATCAGTAGGTTGTCAGCACACCTAAATGCTCTAGAACAAAAAGAAACAGATACACCCAGGAGGAGTAGAAGGCAGGAAATAATCAAAATCAGAGTTGAAATCAACCAAGTAGAAACAAAAACGACTATAGAAAGAATTAACAGAACCAAAAGCTGGTTCTTTGAGAAAAATCAACAAAATAGATAAACCCTTAGCAAGAAAAACCAGAGGACACAGAGAGTGTGTCCAAATTAACAAAATAAGAAATGAAAAAGGGAGACATAACTACAGAATCAGAGGAAATTCAAAAAATCATCAGCTCCTACTACAAAAACCTATATTCAACAGAACTTGAAAATCTGGAGGAAATGGACAATTACCTAGACAAATATCAGTTACCAAAGTTAAATTAGGAACTGATACACCATTTATACAACCCCATAACTCCCAAAGAAATGGAAGCAGTGATTAAAAGTCTTCCAACCAAAAAGAGCCCAGGTCCAGATGGGTTCAGTGCAGAATTCTATCAGACCTTCATGGAAGATCTCATAGCGACACTATCCAAATTATTCCACAAAATTGAAACAGACGAAGCACTACTGAATTCCTTCTATGAAGCCAAAATTACTCTTATATCTAAATCACACAAAGACACAACAAAGAAAGAGAACTTCAGAACAATTTCCCTTATGAATATCGACGGACAAATACTCAATAAAACTCTGGCAAACTGAATCCAAGACCACATCAAAACCATCATCCACCATGATCAAGTAGGCTTCATCCAAGTCATGCAGGGATGTTCTAATAAATGGGAAACCATCAACCTACTCCACTATATAAAAACTAAAAGATAAAAACCACATGATCATTTCATTAGATATTGAGAAAGCATTTGACAAAATTCAACACCCCTTCACGATAAAAGTCCTGGAAAGATCAGGAATTCAAGGCCCATACCTAAACATAGCAAAAGCCATATGAAGCAAACCACTAGCTAATATTAAACTAAATGGAGAGAAACTTGAAGCAATCCCCCTAAAATCAGGGACTAGGCAAGGCTGCCCACTCTCTCCCTACTTATTCAATATAGTTCTTGAAGTTCTAGACAGAGCAATCAGACAACAAAAGGAGATCAAAGGGATACAGATTGGAAAAGAAGACAAAATATCACTATTTACAGATGATATGATAGTATATTTAAGTGATCCCAAAAGTTCCAACGAGAATTATTAAACCAGATAAACAACTTCAGCAAAGTGGCTGGGTATAAAATTTACTCAAATAAATTAGTAGCCTTCCTCTACACAAAAGAGAAACAAGTCGAGAAAGAAATTATGGAAATGATACCCTTCATAATAGTCCCAAATAATATAAAATACCTCTGTGTGACTCTAACCAAGCAAGTGAAAGATCTGTATGATAAGAACTTCAAGCCTCTGAAGAAAGAAATTGAAGATCTCAGAAGATGGAAAGATCTCCCATGCCCATGGATTGATAGGATTAATATAGTAAAAATGGCCATTTTATCAAAAGTGATCTACAGATTCAATACAATCGCCATCAAAATACCAATCTAATTCTTCAGAGAGTTAGACAGAACAATTTGCAAATTCATCTGGAATAACAAAAAACCCAGGATAGCTAAAACTATCCTCAACAATAAAAAGGACTTCAGGGGGAATCACTATCCCTGAACTCAAGCAGTATTACAGAGCAATAGTGATAAAACTGCATGGTATTGGTACAGAGACAGACAGATAGACCAATGGAACAGAATTGAAGACCCAGAAATGAACCCACACACCTATGGGCACTTGATTTTGACAAAGGAGCCAAAAACCATCCAATGGATAAAAGATAGCATTTTCAGCAAATGGTGCTGGTTCAACTGGAGGTCAACATGTAGAAGAATGCAGATTGATCCATGCTTATCACCCTGTACAAAGCTTAAGTCCAAGTGGATCAAGGACCTCCACATCAAACCAGACACACTCAAACTAATAGAAGAAAAACTAAGGAAGCATCTGGAACACATGGGCACTGGAAAAAATTTCCTGAACAAAACACCAATGGCTTATACTCTAAGATCAAGAATTGACAAATGGGATCTCATAAAACTGCAAAGTTTCTGTAAGGCAAAGGACACTCTTGTTAGTATAAAATGGCAACCAACAGATTGGGAAAGACCTTTATCAATTTTACAACTGATAGAGGGCTCATATTCAAAACATACAAAGAACTCACGAAGTTATACAACAGGAAGACCAATAACCCTATTAAAAATGGGATTCAGAACTAAACAAAGAATTCACAGCTGAGGAATGGCAAATAGCTGAGAAACACCTAAAGAAATGTTTAACATCTTTAGTCATAAGGGAAATGCAAATCAAAACAACCCGAGATTCTACCTCACACCAGTGAGAATGGCTAAGATCAAAAACTCAGGTGACAGCAGATGCTGTGGAGGATGTGGAGAAAGAGGAGCACTCTTCCATTGTTGGTGAGATTGCAGACTGGTACAACCATTCTGGAAATCAGTCTGGAGGTTCCTCAGAAAATTGGTCATTAGACTACATGAGAACCCAGCTATACCTCTCTTGGGCTTATACCCAAAAGATGCCCCAACATATGACAAAGACACATGCTCCATTATGTTCATAGCAGCCTTATTTATACTAGCAAGAAGCTGGAAAGAACCCTTCAACAGAGGTATGGACACAGAAAATGTGCTACAGCTACACAATGGAATATTACTCAGCTATCAAAAACAATGCCTTTATGAAATTCGTAGGCAAATGGATAGAACAGGAAAATATTATCCTGAGTGAGGTATCCCAATCACAGAAAAACACACATGCTATGCACTCATTGATAAGTGGAGAGTAGTGTATATTCTTGAGTTACTCTAGATGCACAGAACACATGAAACTCAAGAAGGATGACCAAAATGCAAATGCTTCACTCCTTCTTTAAAAGAGGAACAAGAATAATCTTCGGCGGGAATAGGGGGGCAAAGTTTCGAACAGAGGCAGAAGGAACACCCATTCAGAGCCTGCCCTACATGTGGCCCATACATATACAGCCACCAAACTAGATAAGATGGATGAAGCAAAGAAGTGCAGGCCGACAGGAACCAGATGTAGATCTCTCCTGAGAGACACAGCCAGAATAAGGCAAATACATAGGCAAATGCCATCATTAAACCACTAAACTGTGAATGGGACTGAAAGAGAAAGGACTGAAAGAGCTTGAAGGGGCTCGAGACCCCATATGAACAACAATGCCAACCAACCAGACCTTCCAGGGACTAAGCCACTACCCAAAGACTATACATGGACTGACCCTGGGCTTCAACCTCTTAGGTAGTAATGAATAGTCTAGTAAGAGCACCAGTGGAAGGGGAAGCCCTTGGTCCTGCCAAGACTGAATCCCCAGTGAATGTGATTGTTGGGGGAGCGAGGTAATTGGGGGGAGGATTGGGAGAGGAACACCCATAGAGAAGGGGAGTGGGAGGGGTTAGGGGTATGTTGGCCTGGAAACTGGGAAGGGGAATAACAATCGAAATGCAAATAAGAAATAAGCAAGTTAATAAAAATGGAAAAAAATGTAAATAGAAGCAATAAAAAAATGCATTTGAGCCAGTGCTAAAGATGGAAAACCTAGGAAAGAATACAACATCTAGAGATGCAAGCATCACCAATAGAATCTGAGATGGAAGAGGGAATCTCAGAAATAGAAAAATGTGGTAGAGGAAACTGATACATCAGTCAAATACAATGCTAAATATAAAAGGTATATGAGCCAAAACACCAAGAAAATTGGGACTTTATGAATATAGTAAAACAAAGATAGTAGGAATGGAAGAAATAAAAGATTTCTGTCTCAAAAGCCCCCAAAATATTTTTAACCTAAGTATTGATGAAAAATTTTCCAGACTAAAGAAATAGATGCCTATATATGGTCATACCACCCTGAATGTGCCTGATCTCGTCTGATCTCAGAAGCTAAACAGGGTCGGGCCTGTTTAGTACTTGGATGGGAAACCACCTGCAAATAGTGGGTGCTGTAGGCTTTAAAAAGAAAAAAGAGGGTTGGGGATTTAGCTCAGTGGTAGAGCGCTTGCCTAGGGAAGCGCAAGGCCCTGGGTTAGATCCCCAGCTCGAAAAAAAAAAAATAAATAAAAAGAAAAAAAAATAGATGCCTATAAATGTACAAAAACATACAGAACACTAAGGAGATTGGACCAGAAAAGAAAGTATCTTGCCACATAATATTCTAAACACTAAATATACACAGCAAATAAAGAATGTAAAAGCTACAAGGGGAAATTTCAAGTAATTTATAAAGGGGGACCTCTCAGAATTACATATGACTTCTCCAGAATCTTAAAGCAAGAAGGATCTTGCAGATCTTAGGTCTTGCAGATCCTAAGGGACCACAATCACCATAGATAAAGAAAACAAGATATTTCATGACAAAACCAAATTTAAACAATATCTTTCCACTAATCCAGCGCTACAGAGTATACTAGAAAGAAAACTGCAATGCAGTAAGGATACCTACACCTAAAAAAACACAACAAATAAATAATTCATGCAAGTAAAACCAAAAAGGGAGAATCACACACACATGCACGAAAGCACGCACGCACCTGCACACGCACTCATGCGCATATACACTACCACTAACAACATCAAAATAACAGGAATTAACAGTCATTGGTCATTAATATCTCTGAATATCAATGGATTCAATTCCATTTTTGTCAAAAAGACAAAAGCTAACAGACTGGATGTGTATATAGAATGTGTAAACATGATCTATCATTCTGGTGTATACAAGAAACATACCTCTGCAATATAGACGTGTACCAGAGTAAAGGGCTGAGCAAGAGTTTTCTAAGCAAATAGATACAAGAAACAAGCTGGAGTACATATTCTAATATGTAGTAAAACTAGGCTTCAACCAAAACTTATTAAAAGATTTGGGGAAGAATACTTCAGATACATCAAATTAAAAACTCACCAAGATGATATCTCATTTTGATCATGGACAAAATGCAAGGGCACCCACATAAAGAAATATATTGCTAATTGTTAAAATTACACAGTGAACCCCAAAAACTAAGAGTAGGAGATTCAATACCCAACTATCACCAAGGGACAGGTTAGTGATACAAATCTAAACATAAATAATAAAACTAACAGAAGTTATGAATCAAATGAACCAAAAATCTATCTACAGTACCTTTCACCCAAACACAAAGCATATACTTTCTTCTCCCATCACATGGAGATCTTTAGAACTGATCATATACTCAGTCACAGAGGAAGCCTCAACAGATACAATAAGTTAGAAATAACCTCTTGCATCTTATCAAATCCCTGTGATTTAAGGCTGGACTTCAACAAGGAAAACAACAGACTTCCTATACTCTCATGGATAGTGAACAACTTTTTTACTCAATGATCACTAGGTCAAAGAAGAAATAAAGAAAGAAACTAAGGATTTTCTAGAATTCAATGACAATAAAGGCACAACATAGTAAAGTTATGAGACACAGTAAAAGGAATGCTAAGAGGAAAGTTCATAGCACTAAGTACCTTGAACTTAGTGAGAAATTAGACAGCTCTCACTTACAGTTGCAACTTAATAGCACACATAAAAGCTCTACTACAACAACAACAACAACAAAAAATCAAAGACAAAGAAAACACACCCAAGAGGAATAGAAGGCATGAAATACTCAAACTCAGGGATGAAATCAAGAAATTAGAAACAAAAAAGAAAATTGAAACAATTAATAAACCAAGAGCTGGTTCTTTGAGAAAATCAGTAAAATAGCTGAACTAACAATACAGCAGAGAGACAATATCTAAATAATGAAAAGGGAGACACAAAAACATACAGTGGGGAAATCCAGGTAATCATTAGGTTATATTTCAAAAGCCTGTACTCCCCCAAATTGAAAACTCTAAATAAAATGGAGGATTTTCTCAATAGATACAACTGACCAAAGTAAAATTATGATCAAGTAAATAATCTAAGTAGTCCTATAATTCCTAAAGAAATAAACACAATCATTAAAATTCTTCCAACCAAGAATGCCCAGGGTCAGATAGTTTTAGTTCAGAATGCTACCAGACTTTCCAAAAAGAGCTAATAACAATACTTTCAGTGTAATCCACCATATTAACAAATTGAAAGACAAAAACTACATGGTTATCTTATTAGATGCTGGAAAAGCCTTGGACAAAATCCAACATCCCTTCATGGAAAAGTTGTAGAGAGGTCAGGGATTCAAGTCAAATGCCTATGTACAATAAAGGCAATATATAGCAAGCCAAAATTAGGCACAAGATAAGGCTGTCCACTCTCTCCATGTCTCAATATAGTCTGTGAAATTCTACCTAGAGCAATAAGACAGCTGAAGAACATCAAGAGGATACGAGTTGGAAAAGAAGAAGTAAAAGAATAGCTATTCCCAGATGAAAGTATATTATGCATAAGCCACACTAAAATTTCGGCAAAATGTCCTCTCACATGTCTAGTTCAGCAAAACATCCTCTTAATAGTTTCCAGAAAGACATCACATGAATCAACTGAAAACTTTCCCTTCTGGTCTCCAATGAAACCAGAAATACCCATTTCTTGAACAACCAACAAAAGAGCTTGCAGGAACCAGAACAAGTCCACCCCCACATTTGTAAAAAAAAAAAAAAAAAAAAAAAAAAAAAAGTGCTACTTGATTGTCATGTGGGTACTCTTACAATTGGCAAGGGGACTGTCTCTTACTCTGTTCACTGACAGATCCTTTTCCCTACTGTGACTGCCTATTTGGACTTCAGTATGAGAGGAGTTGCTTAGTCTTGCTGGGACTAGATGTTCCATCCCCTTATGTTCCTACTCTTAGGAGAGTAGGAAATTAAGATGCTTTTGGGAGGTAATGTGAATAAAATATACATTATTTTTGAATAAAGAACAGAAGTTTCATCAGAGGAATTTGTAATGGTGGAGAACTACTCAAAGACCTTTTCAACATCTTTAGTCTTCAGGGAAATACAAATTAAAAAAAACTTTGACATTTTATCTTATATCCATCAGAATAGCTAAGGTCAAAAACTCAAGTGACAGCACATGCTGGCAAGGATATGGAGTAGGGGAACACTCTTCCATTGCTGATGGGAATGCAAATTTGTACAACTACTCTTGAAATCAATTTGGTCGTTTCTCGGAAAAATAATGGAAAGTTCTACTTCATGACCCAGCTATAGCACTCTGGCAATATACACAAAAGATGCTCCACCATATCAAAAGGACATTTGCTTATGTTCATAGCAGCTTTATTCATAATAGCCAGAAATTGGAAACAACCCATATGCCCCTCAAATGAAAAATAAAGAAAATGTGGTTCATTTACACAATGGAATACTTCCCAGCTATCAAAACTGAGGTAATCGTGAAATTTGTAGACAAATATATGGAACTAGAAAATATCATCCTGTTTGAGGTAACCCAGACTCAAAAGAACATACATTCTGTGTAATCACTGATAAATGGATATTACCATTAAGTACATGTTACACTCAACGACCTGAAAAGTAAAAAAGAACCAAAGGAAGAAAGAAACAAAAAAGAACCAAAGGAAGAAAGAAAGGAAAAAAGGAAGGAAGGAAGGAAGGAAAGAGAGAGAGAGAAAGGAAGGAGAGAGAGAGAGAGAGAGAGAGAGAGAGAGAGAGAGAGAGAGAGAGAGAGAGAGAGAGAGAGAGAGACAGACACAGAGACAGAGAAAATGTGGATTTTCCTAAGTTCTTTAGCACTTCACTGTGCATACTGTGTACCCAGTTATAACAATGTTCATTCCAACACATTTTTCTGGTTTTTTCTAAATATCAACAATTTGTAGAAATGCAGAAGTGAAGGTCATATAAATATGATATACACATCTGTGTGCCTTTCTGCATTTGCATCTAGATTTAGCTTACATTTAGGATACAGACTTATTATAACTCATTTATAGCCATGGATTTTCACTTCCACAAGATGGCAGTGTCTGATAATTCTTTGGAAAACCTTCAAGGCAATCTCTTCTGAAATTTTACTTCTGATAAGCCAGTATTAGCCCAAAATCTTGGAATACACAAGATACAATTAATAAACTACATAAAACTCAAGAAGAAGAAACACCAAAATGTCGATGCTTCGGAACTTCTTAGAAGAGGGAAAAATACTAAAAAGAAGAAACACAGAAATAAAGTATGGAACACAGACTGAAGGAAAGGCCATTCAGAGACTTCCCCAACTAGGAATCCATCCCATATACTAGAAGGAACAAGGGAAAGAAAAAAAAAACAAAGAAAGAAACAACAACAACAACAACAGGGTGGAATCTACTCTTCACACACTTTTCTGGAGAATGCAAAATGGAAACACAGCCTCCTGACTAAGCCATTTGAGCCTCCTTAGAGCAAGAACTTTTCCTGTGTAGGCCAACTTTTTGGAAGCAACAACTTGCTACAAGCCTATCTTGCTTCTAATCCCTTCCTTCTTCCCACCATCTCCTGGCCATGGCTGTCCCCAAACAGCCCAGCCACACCTTTGCATTTTTATCTTGATATTGGCCTTCTATGTCTCTACTTGCAGGGTTATCAGGAAATTGCCTTTCATTTTGATGGAATCTCCATCTGCTTGCCTCTCTGTCACTTTATGTCTCTCTTTATCTCATTATCAATGATTGTCTCTTTTTTCAAACTCTGTGTAACTCCTCAATACTTCTTTTCTAAATAGGTAGACATGCACCTGGTTTTCTCCATGGCTTTTGTTCATACGACCTTGGATCCCAGGCACTATCAAAGGTATGGACTAAGGGTGGGTGTCAATATACCAGTGCTCCTGCCCAACCTGGAGAGAAAGTGTGGGAACTTTGGCTCACTTTGTTTTTCATCTCTACATGCAGATTATTTCTCCCTCTCTCTGTCTATCTCTTTCCCTCTAGTTTGTGGGTACTGAGGGCAAGTCTGCCAGCCAGACATCAATTCATATTTGCATACCTACCTGTGTATTCTGCTATTTACCTATTGGTCTATATGATAACCTAAATGTAGCTTTGTGGAACTGTCTGTAGACAGTTGGTCTATTTATCCAACTGCAAAGCAAGAATCTATGTTTATCTGTATCCATCATTCTAAAGATAAGTAAACACAAACACACAGAATAAAGGGGGAGGTAGATATTGATCTACTTTGGAACATGATTTACAATTTGACATGGGACAGGGGTTAAGTCTGAAAATCTTGTCAAGAAGCACAGTGCAAATTCCAGAAGAGGCTGCTGTGGAGTGTGTCCGGAGCTTGAAAACCAGTGTCATGTGCCAGTTCTTCCAGGGAAGAGTGTGTATGACCAGTCCTTCCCAGTCCCAGGAGTTGCAGGCATTCTGATTATGGAGAGAATCTGAAGTTCACTTTCTGTAGAACCTATGGCTGTAGTCCCTGAGTGCCTTGGCCATGAGCAGACAAGATGTCTTAATTGGGGCCTTCTTGCTGCCTATTTTTCTGAAGAGCAGGCAGGAAGCCTTCTGGACTCCTGGATGGACAAGAGCCTCAGAAAGACTGTGGGAAGTTGGCACAATATCTGGGTCCAACATCTCCTTGTTGACCAGGGATCTTGAGCTCGGTACGGAAGGAGATCATCATTGTCTTTCTCACTTGCAGACTGTTGGCTCTTGTGCTTTGGATGTGGCTGTGAGGGCCTGCAGCCTCTCCTCTTGGGACTCCTGAAGGGACAGGGGTGCTGAGGACCCAGGCTTGCTCTGGGTTTGCTTGCTTGTCTGCCTCTTGGACTTATATTCTGACTACCCAGGCTCAGCTTCCTCTTTTGCAGATTGGCAGTGAGTGGCATCCCTGAGGCCAGCAGGGTCCTCAGCAAGGAGCCCTCAGTGGGATTTCTGATGGCAACCATCTGCAGCCAGACAACCTGAATAGAGTGCTGTTTTGTGGTTCTTTCTGAGTTCACAGCCCCAAGGTGAGCCTTCTTGATCCTGCTGAGAGGAAGATGGCTCCGTGACAACATCCAGGGCAAGACAGGCTTGGACACTGCAGTGAGACCCTAGACTGGCACAGTCAGCAAAGGGCCTGGGGTACTTGGAGATCTGAGATTCACCTCAAGGAATCATTGCTCGAGGCCTCTGCGACTCTGCAACCCAAGGGAGTTCCATCTTCCTCTTTCATGGTGGTAGGACCTGAGGGATGAGATCAGCATTCATCATTGAGGCAATCCCATCATGAACCAGTCCCAGGATGTTCCTCCTACTCCCAGCAGCCTGATTGCTGGCTTTTCTGTGCCCACCAAACATAAGACACTTGTGTTTCCCTGACCCAGCCCCTGGCTTTCTGGAGAGAGTCTTGGCTCCTTCATGCTGCCAAGACTCCTCAAAGCTCGCAGTGTGGGTTCCTACCTGTCCTGGGTTCTGGACAACTAGCTACTGCTTGGAGCTCCAGTTCTCTCCTGGATCCAGGCTTTGACTGTGAGGTGCCTGCAGGTCAGAACCTTGGTTTGATTCGTGGCTAGGGCTAGACAAGAGATTGTGCCTGGGCTGTAGCTGCAGAGCCCAAGGAAGACCTCTCTCCCAGCTAATCTGCTTACCTAGAACATTTGCTCCTGACTTTTCTCTTCTGGAGAAGTGCTCTGCTGAGCTGTTGTGTGGCTCCTTACCAAATCAAAGTCCAGAGGGACCTACTCAGGTTGGGGCCCAAGCATGACCGCAGGGGACCATTTAGCTACTAAGTCCTAAACAACGGGTCGAGGAGCTGAAGAAATAAGTTTCATAGATACCAGAAAAAAAAGCTGTAAGAAAAAGTTCTGGTAACGTCAAAACCTGGTTTTGGTGATTAGAGTGTCCATGCTTAGTTGAGACCAGCTGTTCTCAGAAAAATACCCCTACCCCTCCCTGTGGTAAATTCCAAGTAAAACCACCAGATGTGTCAGCCTCACCTTATGCGACCACCCTCCCTCCCCCCCCCCCGAAACTCCCTCCCAGGAACTTTCCAGCTTGGCCCTTTCCCAGGGACTTTCCAAGGCCAGGTTCAGAGCAGGATAAGGAAATTTGCTAAATAAGCCGAAAACAACCCCTTGAGCTAACCAACCAATGCTGAAGAGATCCTTTGTTCTGTGTTCCACCAATCAGAGTAAGCCAGCTAGACCTGTTGCTGAGATCTGCCCTGTATAAAGTATAAAAATATGTGCTTTTTGAGTTCAGAGTTGCCTCTCCCTGCATGGATAAATAAACCTCTTGCCTTTGCTTAGGTCCATCATCATATATGTTCTCTGGGTCGCGCTCCTGAGTTAACACCACTTTTCGGTCTTACAATACTGTTTTTTTAAGGACTTGATGGTCCTTCTGAAGCAAATCTCTGCCAGGTTGTCACACAGGATAGGCACAGAAGACAGTTCCTTCAGCACTTTGTAGTTCTTTCCTGGGTTGCTCTCTCGGCAAAGATGGTCCAGGAGCTCCTGCAGGACACATGCTTGAGAGCCTGGTTCCATGCCCACAGCCAAGGACAGGATGGAACACTCTGGGATCAATCAGAATGATCAACTCAGCTCGTGCCCTGCCTCTAGTGAGGTGTGTGGTCTCCTGAGCAGATGACACATTCAGAGAGAAGCCAGTGGCCTAGTGGTCCATGCCACTCATTGTGTTCCCCTTTTATACCTACAACTGACAGGTGGAATCTTAGCCATCCCTCCTCCTCACTAAGGCTTTTACTGACTGGTCCACAAGCCAGCATGTAGAAGAATGCAAATTGATGCATTCCCATCTTGTATAAAGCAGCAGTCTAAGTAGGTCAAAGACATCCACATAAGACCAGATGCATTCAAAATAATAGAAAAATTGTGGGGAGCCTTGAATACACGGGCATAGGGGGAAATTTCCTGAACAGAACACCAATAGCTTATGCTCTATGGTCAAGAACAGACAAATGAGACTTCATAAAATTGCAAAGCCTCTGCAAGGCAAATGTCACTGTCATTAAGACAAAACTTCAACTAACATATTGAGAAAAGGTCTTTACCAATCCTACATCCAATAGAGGTCCTATATCCAATAGATACAAAGAACTCAAGAAGTTACACTCCAGAGAATCAAATAACCCTCTCTAAAATGGGGTACAGAGCTAAACAAGAATTCTCATCTGAGGAACATCTAATGATTGAGAAGCATCTAAAGAAATGTACAACATCCTCAGTCATCAGGGAAATGCAAATGCCCTAAAATGACCCTGAGATTCCAACTCATGCCTGTCAGAATGGCTAAGATTAAAAACTCAGGTAATAGTTGCTGGTGAGGGTGTGGAGAAACAGAGGCATGCCTCAGTTCTCAGTGGCATTACAAGCTAGTACAACCACTCTGGAAATCAGTTTTGAGGTTCTTCAGAAAATTAGACATACTACTACCCAAGAACCCAGCTATACCACTTATAGACATATATCCAGAAGATGCTCCAACCATAGCAAGGGCATTTGATCCACTATGTTCATAGCAGCATTGTTTGTAATAGCCGGAAGCTGGGAAGAAATCAGTTGTCCCTCAACAGAGGAATGGATTCAAAAAATGTGGTACATTTGCACATTGGAAAACTACTAAGCTACTAAAAAGAATGACTTCATGAAATTCATGTGCAAATTGATGGAACAAGAAGATATTGTTGTAAGACCCCAAAGTGTCTTAGCTCAGGAACGTGACCCACAAAACACAATATGATGACGAACCAATGCAATGGCAAGAGGTTTATTGATCCATGTGCATGGGTTTGCTCATCCAGGCAGAGAGAGTCAACCTTGAACTCAAAAAGCACACATCTTTTATACTTTACAGAGGGCAGACATCAGCAACAAGGCTAGCTGGCTTACTCTGATTGGTGGAGCACAGGACAAAGTATCTCTTCAGGCATTGGTTGGTTCGCTCAAGGGGCTGCTTTTGACTTAATTAGCCTATGTCCTCATTCCTGCTCTGTACCTGGCCTCGGAAAGTCCCTGGGAGGGGGCAGGGGGAGCTGGGTGGTTGGATATGGTGAGGCTGACACATCTGGTGTTTTTTCTCAGAATTTACCACAGGGTGTCTTTTCCCAAGAACAGCTCTATTTAGTTTGGCTGGTCTCAACTTAAGCCTGGTCACTTTGACCACCACCAAAACCTTGTTTCTATATTTCCAGAACCTTGTTCTTACAGATTTGTTTCTCATATCTATGAAACTTATTTCTTCATTCCTCCTTTTTCTTTTGCCATGATTTTAATCTTAAAATCTTAAGGTCTTATACCTAGTGATGGGATATGTATTTTTGCCTCAATATCATTATGTGCACTGTGCTAATATGTTCCCTCATAAAAGCAACCAAGTGATTCAAAATGCAGGGGCCAAAAGTAAGCAATAGCATGGGTATAATCAGAGGTCTTATAAGAGCAGATACCAAAGAATTGAACCAGATTTCAAACCAACTTTTCCTTTCTGTATCTAAATCAATGACAGCCCTTAATTCTCCATAAGCCTTATGCTATAATAGCAGATGTTCCTGTAGCTGACCCTGAATCCAGTCCCAAAAGAACTGCCAGACTTATTCCCAATTCTCTTTTGGGTCTCACTAAATTTCTAAGAATCGTATAACAATCTAGGTACTATCTGAACTAGCACACAAAAAATTGGACCTCTAAACTTATACAGATTGTGATTCCTGAAGCACAGGCACAACAGTCATCTGGAGGCAGAAGGAGGTATCCAGTTAGACTTTTTTTACCAGAGGGTAAGGAGCAGTACACAGATGTTGATAGGTTTGTGGGACCTGACCCACACAAAGGCCTTTCCCAGTGACAGCTGAGAGAGTTAGGCAGACTTGCTGCTGATTCTACCTACAATGGGAGGCTTCTTAACATTGAGTTTAAGGGAAGAGAACAAAGATACAGTACCACTGTCTGGAGAATGAGCCCCATTTTCAGTTTTCCTAATACTTTTTAACTTAAGGTGGTTCTTAGTAGCCTTACTTGTCCAATCTTGAGTGCTACCCTTTTCTTCCACCTGAGAAGCTGCCTCTACGTGGGATGCGCGGATCCAGGCAGCTATTCCGTCTACCTTGATGGCTATCTGGGTGGTCAGCAGCACCAGGTATGGTCCTTTTCAGTGAGGCTCAAGTGTCTGTGCCCAGTGTTGTCGTACGTAGACTGAGTCTCTGACCTGGAATGGATGGGTTGTCTCAGGGGTCCCTGGCTCATAGGTGGTTGCCAGCTGCTACCACACTTCCTTTTATACCAACGGTAGTCCTTTCAACCTAGCATATAAGTCACTGTTACTATGACAGGTGGGTTCGAGTTCATCGCTCAACACCATCAGGGGTGCTGGGGTCCTGAACAAGATTTCAAAAGGAGTTACATTAAAGCAGAAAGGAATGTCCCTAATTCAGAAAGGGCCAAGGGGAAGAGCACCAACCCAGTCTGTGCCAGTCTCCACAGTCAATTTGGTCAGGATCTGTTTTAGAATTCTATTCATTCTACCTGTTCTGAGCTTTGAGGTCTATAGATGCAATGTAATTTCCAATCAACCTCTAAATATCTGACCACCCCCTGGCTTATCTGGGCAACAAAGGCAGGGCCATTGTCTGACCCAATTACCTTGGGCATCCCAAACCAGGGGAAGATTTCTTCCACTATCTTCTTGACAACTATCGAGGATGTCTCTTGCTTAGTGGGGAAGGCTTCTACCCATCCTGAAAAGGTATCTACAAAAACTAAGAGCTATTGTAGCCATACTTTCCTGGTTTTATTTCAGTGAAGTCCACTTCCAAGTAGGCCCCAGGTTGGTCCCCACAGAGCCTCCTTCCAGAATTAACTTTATTCCTGAAAACAGCTATGGACAATTTGCTCCACCAGGTGTTTTAGCCCTAGAACATGATACTTAGACTTTAAGATGGTTTGAGTCAATTTGCTCACTCCCAAGTGGGTCCACTGATGATGCATTTGCTTAATCATTGCTTTAGCTGATTCTTGGGGCAATATTTTCTTCTTCTCAGGTATATACCAAATGCCTGTTTTCTGACTAAACCAGTTGCATTGCCATGGCTTTTTATTATAAGCGTTAGGTCTTCAGCAGTGTATTTGAACTTTGAATCTGTGGGCATTCTGGTACAACAAGGAATGAGTGGGATACTCAGCCCACCCTAGGTCCACCATTCTTTCGGCAGCCCCTTGAACCCATGATTTCTTGTGAGACAGAGGCCTGTTAGTTTTCAGTAAAACTGAATGTTGTGCTCCTGTGTCTACTAAAAACAGGTGGGCTTCCCCTCCACTTTGAGAGTTACCCTGGGTTCAGGGAGGGGTTCCAAACCACCCTGACCCCTCTATTCACTATCCTCTTCTAGAAACCCAAGCTCTCTGGGGTGTGAGGCTCTCTTCTTCTTGGGCCTATTAGGGCATTCTCTTGCAGCATGCACACTGGTCCCTAGTCAAGTTCTCTCTTCTGTTGCCAGGTACTATTCTACCAGACACTTGTGGTCCTCTAGCCTCTTCTACTATGGCAGCCAGGATTCTGTGAAGATTTCTTTCCTGCCTCCTATCTCTCCTTAACTCTCTAACCTCCACTTCTTTCTGTCTTTTGATTTTTCCAGCTTCTTGCTCTTTTTGCTTTCTTTCCTCCTTTTCTTCCTCCGTCTCTCTGTTATAAACACTTTCTCAGCTACTTGCACTAACTCTCTCAGTGTCTTGCCTTGCAAACCCTCTAACTTTTGTAGCTTCCTCCTAATATCTCTGACTGATTGGTTTATGAAGGCAACCATGACAGTAGCCTTATGCTCCTCTGTTGTGTGGTCCTAGGGTAAATTGGTGGAACACCTCCATGAAGCATTCTAGGAATGCCCAGGGAGATTCAGTCAGCCCTTGAACTGTTTCCCTTACCTTGGCCAAATTAGTGTGGTGTGGTGTCGTGCCACCCCTCAGAGACCCACCATTAGAGTCTGGTGATAGACCTTCAGGTGATCCCTACTTTCAGGGGTGTTGTAGTTCCATGAAGGTCTAGCAAGGGGAAACCAGTATCTATCTCATTGATCAGAAGAGTGGGTCTCCCGTCTACTCCAGGCACATATTTCCTAGCCTCTAGGAGGATCTGCTGCCTCTTCTAAGTCGTGAAGAGAGTGCAGCAGCTGTTGGCAGTCATCCCAAGTTGGCTGGTGAGAAATACAGGATAGACTCTAGGAGATCAATTAGAGCCTGAGGGCTTTCAGAAAAGGAGGGTTATGTATCTTCCAATTATACAAGTCAGCTGATGAAAATGGCCAATACTGAAGGGGATGGTTTCCCTGATCATCTGGGGGGCCATAGGCCCCAAGGTATAAGATGTTGGAATCAGGGGTGGTCTCGGGGGTCCCTGCCTGCCTATTCTGTGTTCCAGCTGCTGGGTCCCCCTCTCTGGTCATGTCTGACCCCAACCCTTTTGGAGGTCTCAGACTCAAGGGGGCTGTTGGTTCCAGAGCAACTGCCCCTGCCTGTGGAGCTACTTCTGGGGGCAGAGTGGAAGGTTAAGGAGGAGGGGGATCTATGAGAAATAGATCTGCATCCCCAGGTGCTCAGATAGTCTTCTCCTTCTCACTTTTCACAGCACAAACTCTAGACAGACTTGAATTTGAAAGTGAGACAAAGGGACAAACCCACGAGGGGTTGACCAGACCAAGTCCTCCCAGACAACGATATAGGGGGTCTGGTCAGGGTGACCTCTGGGTTCTGGAAGATCTTGTCTTTAACCTCCTCTATCTTATTCAAGCAGAAAGAGCCTTGGGGTGGCCACCGGGTCTGAAAGAATGGCCACTCTGAGGTGCAAAAAGTCTGCCACTTTCACTTTTTGGCTTCTACAGACAAATTGTGCACCCTAAGTTTCACGTCCATCCAGTGGTCAGGGTGGTGGAAGTCGTCCCATCATCTCATCACTACAACAAAACCACAGAAAACAAACAAGACAAACAAGACTATAAAACAGAGTATCCTATAAACGATTTTGACAAATGCCTGATACTTTCAGGACCTGGCTCAGACTGCAGCTGAGCCTTTGCTGCTTCTGAGTAGAGGTGGAACGCTTCTGATCCTACTTCCCAACGGGATTCTGGAGCATCCCCCAGATTCCCTCCTCTGGAGCATCTTCCAGGGTATTGTGGCCTGTGACAACCTGGCAAGTCTACCTGTCTCAGCTGCAAGCCCCTCACCGTGCTTACAGTGACCACCCACAAAGGCACTCAAACCCCACAGAAACACTCACACAGGGTCTCGAACCCCTTGGAAACACTCAAAAATAGATAGCAGATGCAAACAATACAAAGCAGAAGGTAACCCAGAACACAGAAGACTAACTTGCTCCACCTTACCTCTGATCTCTTTGCCAATTGTGGATCTGGGGAAGCGCTGCTTCCCAGCCAATGTACCAAAAATGTTGTAAGACCCTAAAGTGGTCTTAGATCAGGAGCATGACCCACTGAACACAATATGACGATGGATCGATGCAATGGCAAGAGGTTTATTGATCCATGCACACGGATTTGCTCATCCACGAAGGGAGAGGCAACCTCAATCTCAAAAAGCACACATCTTTTATACTTTACAGAGAGCAGACCTCAGCAACAGGGCTAGTTGGCTTACTCAAATTGGTGTAACACAGGACAAAGGGTCTGCTCAAGGGTCTGTTTTTGGCTTAATTAGCCAATTTCCTCATCCTGCTCTCCTGCTCTGCACCTGGCCTCAGAAAGTCCCTGTGAAAGGGGGTTGGGGGTCTGTGAGATGGGATAAGGTCAGACTAACATATCTGGTGCTTTTTCTCAGAATTTACCACAGGGAAGGATAGAGGGGTCTTTTTCTGAGAACAGCTGTTTGTTTTGGCTGGCTTCAACTTAAGCCAAGTCACTCTTACCACCAAACCTTGTTTCTATATTCCAAGAATCTTGTTCTTACAACTTTGTTTCTCCTATCTATGAAAAGTATTTCTTCAATATCCCAAGGGAGGTAAACCAATCAGAAGGAAAAAAAAACAAGTTATGCACTCACTAATAAATTGACATTAGACCAAAAGCTTGGATTACCTGGGATAAAATCCATAGACCACATGAACCTCAAGAAGAAGGACGGCCAAAGTGAGGATATTTCAGTTCTTCTAGAATGGGGAACCAAAATATTAATAGGAGGTATACGGGCAAGTTTTGTGTGCCAACTTGACATAAGCTAGAGTTATCCCAGAGAAAGGAGCCTCAGTTGAGAAAAAAATGCCTCATGAAACACAGCTGTAAGTCATTTTCTCAACTAGGATCACTAAGGGAGGACCCAGCCCATTGTGAGTGGTGCTATCCTTGGGCCAGTAGGCTTGGCTTCTTTAGGAGAGCAAGCTGAGCAAGCTAGGGGAAGCAAGCCAGTAAGAAACCTCCCCCTGGGGTCTCTGTATCAGCTTCTGCTTCCTCATCTGCTTGGGTCCAGTCCTGACTTCCTTTGGTGCTGAACAGCAACATGGAAGTGTAAGCTGAATAAACCCTTTCCTTCCCAATTTGGTTCTTGGTCATGATGTTCATGCAGGACTAGAAACCCTAACTAAGACAGGAGGAAATATAGAGACAAAATTTGGAGCAGAGCCTGAAGGAAAGGCCATCCAAAGACTGCCCCAGCTTGTGATCCAACCAAACATATACAGCCACCAAACCCAGAGAGTATTGCTGATGCCCAGAGGTGCATGCTGACAGGAGCCTGATATAGCTGTCTCCTGAGAGGTTTTGCCAGAGCATGACTACTACAGAGGTAGAGGCTAGCAGCCACCAATTGTGCTGAGAGTGCTGGGCCCCCATTGAAAGAGTTAGAGAAATGCTGGAAGGAGCTGAAGGGGAGTGCAACAATACCAATTAAGAACAATAATAACAATCAATCAGAACACTCACAGAAGAAACCACCATCCAAAGAGTACACAAGGACAGACCCAAGGCTCCAGCTGCATAGTTGGCAGTGGATCGCCTTGTCTGCGCCAATGGAAGAAGTCCTTGGCCAGCCAAGGCTGGAATGCTCAGTGTAAAGCAATGTCAGGGCAGGGATGTGGGAAAGCATGGTTGGATGTGTGGGGGAACACTTCACTAGAAGGAGAGGGAGGGAACAATGGATATGGGGTTTATGGGCAGAAAACCCAGAAAGGAGATAATATTTGAAATATAAATAAAAAATATCCAATTAAAAATAAAGCAAATAAAGAAACCGAACTAACACAGGAAAAGAAAGAAAAAGAAAACAGAAAGAAAGATACAAAGAAGTAAAGATAGAAAGAAAGAAAGAAAGAAAGAAAGAAAGAAAGAAAGAAAGAAAGAAAGAAAGAAAGGAAGAAGGGGAGAGAGAAAAAATAAAGAAAGAAAGAAAGAAAGAAAGAAAGAAAGAAAGAAAGGAAGGAAGAGAGAAAGAAAGAGAGAAAGAAAGGAAGGAAGGAAAGAGAGAAAGAAAAAGAAAGAAAGACAGAAAGAATGTAGGAAGGAAGGAAGGAAAGAAACAACTAGAACAACAATCCCCAAAACAACAGGTTGGGATATATTCTTCTCACACTTTTCTGCAGAATTCAATATAGCAAGGCAGCCTCATGACTAAGCCATTTGATCCTCCTTAGGGCAAGTACTTTTCCCGTGTAGGCCAAGTCTTTGGAATCACCAACTTGCTGCAAGCCTCTCTTGCCTTCTAATTCCTTCCTTCTTCCCACATCTCCTGGCCATGTCTGTCCCCACACTTACAGAGACCAACAGCCCAGCCACACCTTTGCATTTCCATCTTGATATTGGCCTTTCATGTCTCCACTTGCAGGGTTATCAGGAGATTGTTTTTCATTTTGATTGAATCTCCTTCTGCTTGCCTCTTTGCCTCTTTATGTCTGTCTTTCTTTTTCTCACTATCAATGCTTGTATCCTTCTCCAAACTCTGTGTGACTCCTCAGTACTTCTTTTCTAAATGGGTAGACAGGCACCTGGTTTTCTCCATGGCTTTTGCTCATATGACCTTGGATTACAAGCACTATCAAAGGTACGGACTAAGCCTTGGTGTCATTATACCAGTGCACTTGCTCTAACAGGAGAGAAAATCTGGGAAATTGGCCCCCTTTGGTTCTCATCTGGTCAGGCAGATTATCTCTTCCTCTCTCTGTCTATCTCTTTCTCTCTTCTAACTTGTTTTTGTGTGTATTTGTCTATGCCTCCTGATCTTTACCATACACATAAACATAGCTCTCCCATACACACACACCCACGCATGCGCGCGCGCGCGCACACACACACACACACACACTTATAAACACATACACAAACACACACCCACACACACACACACACACACACACACACACACACACACTTACTTATAATCCCACACACAAACACACAGACATACACATATTCCAACACATAATTTAGTCTGGTTTAATTTGTGGATTTTATTCATTTTCTCTCTTGTTCTATCTCTCTCTGTCCATAGGTGTATGTGGGTATGTCTCCTCTTATTTATCACACAGATTAACATAATTCTATCACAAACACACATACACACACACACAATCACACAATTTAGTCTGTTTTTTCCACCTTTAATATATTTTAGATTCATTAAATCAACTAGTTTTTGACCACTGAGGGCTAATCTGCCAGCCAGACTTCCAACTCATATTTACATACCTACCTATGTATGACTCTATGTACCTATTCTGTGTGATAACCTACATGTCTCTTTGTGGAACTGTCTGTAGACAGTTGGTCTATTTATCCCACTGAAAAGCAAGAATCTATATTAATCTGTAACCATCATTGTAAAGATATGTAAACACAAACACACAGAATAAAGGGGGAGGTAGATATTTATTTACTTTGGAACATGATTTACAACTTGACATGGGACAGGGGTTAAGGTCTGGAAAATCTTGTCAAGAAGCACAGTGTAAATGCCAGAAGAGGCTGCTGTTGAATGTGTCCAGAGCTTGAAAATCACAGTGTGCCATGTGCCAGTTCCTCGAGGGGAGAGTGTGTATACCCAGTCCCTCCCAGTTCCAGGAGTTGCAGGTATTCTGATTGTGGAGAGCATCTGAAGTTCACTTCCTGTAGAACCTATGGCTGTAGTTCCTGTGTGCCTTGGCCATGAATGGAGCAGGTCTCTTAGCTAGGGACTTCTTGCTGCCTTTTTCTCTAGAGAGCAGGCAGGAAGGCTTCTGGTCTCCTGGATGGGCAGGAGCCACAAGAAGACTGTGGGAAGTTGGTGCAGAGGCAGCCCCTCTGGGTCCAGGCTCTTCTTCTTGACCAGGGCTCTTGAGCTGGGTATGGAAGGAGATCATCATTGTCTGTCTTGCTTGCATTGTCCTGGCTCTTATGCTTTGGATGCAGGCTTGAGGACCTGTACCCTCTCCTCTTGGGACTCCTTAAGGCACGGGGGTGTGGAGGACCCAGGCCTGCTCTGGGTTTGTTTGCTTGTCTATGTCTTGGACTGTGTATTCCCTTCTGACTGCCCAGGATCAGCTTCTTCTTTGGCAGATTGGCAGTGAGTAGCATCCCTGATGCCAGTGGGGCCCTTAGCAAGCAGCCCTGGGTGGGATTTCTGATGGCAAGCAGCTGCAGCCAGACAAGCAGTTAGTTGCTGCTCGGAGCTCCAGTTCTTTCCTGGATCCAGGCTTTGACTGTGAGGTGCCTGTGTGTCAGAAGCTGTTTTTGATGTGTGGCTAGGGCTCAGGCAGTAGATCGTGTGTCAGCTTCCACTGCTGAATCCAAAGAAGACCTCTCTCCCAGCTTCTCTGCTTTCCTGGAATACTTGCTCCTGGGTTATCTCTTCTAGAGAAGTGCTCTTCTGTGCTGTCCTGTGGCTCCTCACCAAGCCAAAGTCCGAGGGACCTGCTCAGGTTGGGGCCCCAGCAGGAACCCTGGGAACCACTTGGCTACTAGGTCCTTAACAAAGGGGACCAGGAGCTGCTGTTTCTTCACTGACTTGATGGTCTTTCTGAAATCAGTCTCTGCCAGGCTGTCACACTGAGTACCAATCTCTTATGCTGTAAGATCAAGAATGGACAAATGAGACCTCATATAATTGCAAAGCTTCTGCTAAGAAAAGGACACTGCCATTGAGACAAAATAGCAACCAACAGATTGGCAAAAGACCTTTACCAATTCTACATCCAATAGAGTCCTTATATCCACTATATACAAAGAACTCAAGAAGATAAACTTCAGAGAGTCAAATAACCCTGTTAATAATGGGGTACAGAGCTAAACTAAGAATTCTCATCTGAGGAACATCTAATGGCTGAGAAACACCTAAAGAAATGTTCAACATCCTTAGTCATCAGGGAAATGCAAATCAATCCACGCTTAGGTTCTACCTCACATTAGTCAAAATGGCTAAGATCAAAACCCTAGGTTACAACAGTTGCTTGTGCAGATGTGGAGAAATACAGAGACTCTTCCATTTTTGGTGGGATTACAAGCTGTACAACCACTCTTGAAATCAGTTTGGAGGTTTCTCAGAAAATTGGACAAAGTACTACCTGAGGACCCTATTATACCTCTCCTGGTCATACCCCTAAAAATGTTCCAACCTATAGAAAGGACACATGCTCCCCTATGTTCATAGCAGCCTTATTTATAATAGCCAGAACCTGGAAAGAACACAGATGTCCCTCAACAGAGGAATGTACAGAGAAAATGAGGTACATTCACACAATGGAGTACTAGTCAGCTATTAAAAACAATGATTTCATGAAATCCATAGGCAAATGGATGGAACTAGAAAATATCTTCCTGAGATAGGTACCTCAATCACAAAAGAACACACATGATATGCACTCACTGATAAGTGGATATTAGCCCAAAATCTTTGAATACCTAAGAAAAATTCATAGGTGATGTAAACTCAAGAAGGAAGACCAAAGTCTGGATGATTCTTTCCTTCTTAGAAAGGAGAACAAAATACTCATGGAAGGAAATACAAGGACAAAGAGTGGAATAGATACTGAAGAAGAGGTCATTCAGAGACTGCCCCAACTGTGAATCCAGCCCAAACATATACAGCCACCAAACCCATATAGTATTTCTGATGCCAAGAAGTGCATGCTGATAGGGGGCTGATATAGCTGTCTCCTGAGAGGTTTTACCATAGCATGACTACTACAGAGGTGGAAGCGCTAGCAGCCAATGATTGCATTGCGAATGGGGTACCCAATGGAGGAATTAGAGAAATGATTGAAGGAGCTGAAGGGTTTTGCAACCCCATAAGAACAACAATACCAACCAACCAGAGTTCCCAGGGACTAAACCAACATCTAAAGAGTACACATGGACAGACCCATGGCTCCAACTGCCTGTGTAGCAGAAGATGGCCTTGTTGTGCATGAATGGGAGGAGAAGCCCCTTGGTCCTTCCAAGGCTAGATGCCCCAGTGTAGGGGAATGCCAGGGTAGGGAGGCGTGAAAGGATGGGTGGATTTGAGGGAGAGCACCCTAATAGAAACATGGTGAGAGGGGTTATATAGGGGGGTTATGGACAGGATTCTGGGAAAGGGGATACCATTTGAAGTATCAATAAAAATTCCAATAAAAATTAAATAAGCATGGAGTACTAAGCTAAATAGAGAATTCTAAACTGATGAATTCAAATGATTGAGAAACACTTAGAGATATATTCCACATTCTTAGTTATCAGGGAAATGCAAATCAAAATAAATTGAGACTCTACCTCACACCAATCAGAATGGCTAAGATAAAAAACTCAGGTGACAGCAGATGCTGGCTAATATGTGGAAATAGAAGAACACTCTTCTATTCCTGGTGTGACTGCAGTCTGGTAAAACCGCTTGTTAATCAGCCTGACAGTTCCTGAGTAAATTGAAAATAGTTCTACCTGAAGACCCACCTATACCACTACTGGGCATATACCCCAAAAATGCTCTAACTTATAACAAGGACACATACTCCACTATGCTCATAGCAGGCTCATTTATAATTATCAGAAAGTGCAAACAGCCTAGGTGTCCCTCTACAGAAGTATGGATACAGAAAATATGGTACATGTACACAATGGAATACTATGAAGCTATTAAAAATAATGACTTCATGAAATGCCCAGGCAAATGGATGGAAATAGAAAATATCATCTTGAGTGAGGTAATCTAGATACAAAAGAAAACACATGGCATGGGGATGGGGAGGGAATGGGGGCTTATGGACAGGAAACCAGAAAAGGGAATAACATTTGAAATGTAAGTAAAGAAGTATATCTAATAAAAAAATGGGGTACAGAGCTAAACAAATCATTCTCAGCAAAGAAATATCAAATGGCTGAAAAGCACCTAAAGAAATGTTCAACATCCTTAGTCAACAGGGAAATGCAAATCAAATCAACCCTGAGATTCCACATCACACCAGTCAGAATGGCTAAGATCAAAAACTCATTTGACAGCAGATGCTGGTGAGGATGTCGAGAAAGAGGAACACTCCTCCATTGTTGGTGGGATTGCAAACTGGTACAACCACTCAAATCAAGAGGTTTCCAGAGGTTCCTCGGAAAATTGGACATTCCACTACCTGAGGACCCAGCTATACCCCTCCTGGGCATATAGCCAAAAGATGCTCCAACATACAACAAAGACACAAGCTTCACTGTGTTCATAGAAGCCTTATTTATAGTAGTCAGAAGCTGGAAAGAACCCAGATGCCCTTCGACGGAGGGATGTATTAAAAAAATGTGGTACATTTACAAAATGGAGTACTATTCAGCTAACAAACACAATGACTTTATGAAATTCATAGGCAAATGCAATGAACTAGAAAATATCATCCTGGGTGAGGTAACCCAATCACAGAAAAACACACTTGGTTTGCACTCATTCATAAGTGGATATTAGCCAAAAAGCTCAAATTACCCTAGATGCAATCCACAGACCACAGGAAGCTCAAGAAGAAGGATGACCAAAATGCGGATGCTCCTGCTCCTTCTTATAAGGGGAAAATATCCATAGGAGGGAATGTGGGAGCAAAGTTTAGATCAATGACTGAAGGAATGGCTATTCAGAGCCTACCCCACTTGTGACCCATATATATACAGCCACCAAAACTAGATAAGAATGATGAATTAAAAAATGCATGCTGAAAGGGACCGAATATAGATCTCTCCTGAGAGACATATCCAGAGCATGTCCAATACAGAGGTCAATGCTAGCAGCAAACCACTGAACTGAGAACAGGACCCCCTTGGGGGGAGTTAGAGGAAGGATTGAAAGAGCTGAAGGAGCTTGCAATCCTATAAAAACAATGCTAACCAACCAGAGCTTCTAGGGACTAAACCACTGCCAAAAGGCAATACATGGACTGACCCAGAGTTCCAGCTGCATATGTAGCAAGAACAGCATTGTTGGGGCACCAGTGGAAGGGGAAACACTTGGTCATGCCAAGGTTGGACTGCCAGTGCAGGGGAATGTTGGGGTGGTGGTAAGGGAGATAGATGGAGGGAACACCCTTATGGGGGAGGGAGAGGGGGAGGGGATGGGATGGGGGCTTATGGACAGGGAACTGGGAAATGGAATAACATTTAAAATATAAGTAAAGAAATATATCTAATTATAAAAAAGAAAAGAAAACACATGGTATATACTCATTGAAAATTGGATATTAGCCCAAAACTCACAATGCCTATGGTACAACCCAAAGACCATATGGAGCTTAGAAGGAAGACCAGAGTATGGATGCTTCATCCCTGCATTGAGGAGGGAAACATGATGATCCCTAGAATGTAGAGGGAGAGAGGGGCCTGAGAGGGAGAAAGGAGAGGGAGGAAATACAGGGACAGTATCAGGAACTGGAGGAGATATGAGAGAGGTACAGAGGGTTGGGAAATCAAACAAAATTATGTAGCAGGACAGATGAGGAAATAGGGAGAGCCACTGGAGGGTTCCACACACCAGGTAAACATGAGGCTCCCAGGCCCCAACAGGTATGACTTATCTGATATGAACACCTCAGTGGAGAGATGTGGCCACCCACCCATTTCAGAGTTTTTGACCCAGAAATGTTCTTGTCCAAAGGAAGAACAGGGGCAAAAATGGAACAGAGACTGAAGGAAGGGCCATCAGGCGACTGTACCACCTGGGGATCTATCTATCAGGTCTGCAGACACTACCCCTGATACTCTTGCAATGGTCAAGAGGCACTTGCTGACAGGAAACTGATATGGTGGTTTCTTGGGAGGTACAGCTAGCAACTGATCAATGCAGATGTGGATGATTGGCGCCAACCATAAGAATGAGCTCAAGGACCTGTGAGGGAGCTGGTCGAACAACTGGAGGAACAGAGGGGAATTTCAACCCCATAGGAAGAACAATATAATCTGGCCTGAGCACCCAGTGATCCCAGAGACTAGCCAACCAACCAAGAAGTGTACCTGGAGGGATCCAAGACTCCAGATACATGTGTAGTAGAGGATGGCCTTGCCTGATAGCAGTGGGATGGAAGACACTTGGTCGGGGTGAGGTTTGATGCCCCAGCATAAGGGGATGCTGGAGTGGTGATACAGGAGAGGGTGGGGTGGGAGGAGCACCCCCACACAGGCAAAGAGGAGCAGTAAGGGTAGACATGGAATGTGGGGTTGGTGGAGGAGTAACCAGGAAGTGGGATATCATTTGAGATGTAAACAAATAGAATGATTAATGAAAAATAAAATTAAGCAAGTGAAAATAAAAGGGAGTAAAAATAAAAAGGAAAAGAGCAACGAAGTAAAACCAAAGTAAATTGGGTGAATGGTTGTGTGAGAGAGAGAAAGAGGAAGAGAGACAGACAGACAGGCAGATTAACTGAATGAAGAAAGGAGGACAAATCAGGGCCAATGATCCCAGACATTATAGTCATTAGAGCAAGACCTCAGACATAAGTTTATCCACCTTTAGATATGTCTTCTTGAGAGTCCCTGGAATTCAAGGTTTCAATGATCAGGTGAGCAAAACCTGAGGAAACAATTGGAAGTATGTGGACTGATTTATAAAGATGGTTTTGAGAGATTACAGATAGGAAGTGAAGGGGAAAGGGATAAGAGAGAAATACAAATGATAGTGAGATAAAGACAGACAGACATAAACAGGCAGAGAGACTGGCAGAGACTCAGCCAAAACAAAAGGGAATCCATGGGTAACCCACAAAGTAAAATAGTAGTGACCCAATTTCAACCCTGCAAAATGCAAAGGTGTGGCTTGGCTGTTGTTCTGTCACCTGTGTGGACAGCTGCCTACAACCAGCTTATGGGAAGAAGGAAGGAATTAGGAGTGATGGAATGGCTACCAGCAAGTTGATGGTGCAGGTGTGGGAGCTCTAACATCCAGGTCTACCTATTGTAGTAGAAAATAATTTGGGGTTTCTACTCCACTTTTGATCATCTAGTTACAAGTTAAAGGATACAAAACCTTTATGTTTATAATAAGCCTTAATAGCCCTACAGTTCGGCAGGTATCAATCCTCTAAGCTATTTTGTCTATTTCTCTATCAGTAACTCCAAGGTATGTTTTGCCAAGTTCTACCTGGTTTGCTCTTACTCTAATTGGCCAGCGCTCATAGACATGTTTTCCCAATTCATTCTGTCTTCTCCTCTCTTATCTCCCTGCTATCTCTGGTGGTCACTGCTCAGACCCTAAGGCTGGCAACTGAATTTCCCCTACCTCTCATTTGCCCAAATGTAGGCTGTAGGCATCTTTATTGACCAATCAGGGATAACATAAGGGACAAGGTTACATAACCTCAGTTGGTGGAAGTGAGGAGTTCCTTGTCCCTGAGGCAACCAGGGCCAATATTTATCATTACAATATATAGCAACAGGGCAAACTTCAATGTCCAACAAGGAAAAGCTCTAGTCCTTAGGAGGCTCAACTAGTTGAGGCTAGATTCTTGGGTTGACATTTTGTGCAAACAGGCAGGGAAATTATAATTTATATAATTATAAATATATTTATAATTAAAAATATAATATGCAGTTAAATATCATTAAATTTCCTTAGATAATAGTTATTTAGGATCTTTGGATAACAAGTAAGAAAATGTACGTTTCTCTTTTTCTAATATTTTTACCCAATACCTAAGTTTAGGGAGGGAGCAAAACTGAAAAAGAGGAGATGAAAGAAGATAGAGAGAAATTCTGTTCTTCTCCTATGACATACACAATCCAATCAACACTTTGCCTGCAGTTGACAGTAAGAAAGCAATGGGCTCATACAGACCTAGCCACTGTGAACACAAATTTCTTATACATATGTGTGTCAATAATTTACTCTTTTGAACTGGCTACAGTTTAGATCCATTTATCTTTCAGGGATTTTTGTGTATTTTTTCTACCCAAGTTGTAAATACACTCTCTTCTCTGGGAAATGGTAGTTACAGATTGACTGTAAAATCCATTCACTTAACAAAACCCAATTCATTCCATGTCTTTGCAAGGCATTTTGCCAGGTTCTCTGGTGAAGTTACAAAGATATATTTAAAGGCATTTCTGTTCCAAGAGATTAAAATGGATGATCTTAATAAACAACACTGTAATCTTAGTATCCCATTAGTGCTTGAGGCCCATAAAGCACAACTAATTAAAAAGATATTGAATCATTTTAAAAATAATAAAAATCTCATCGGTCCATTTTACATACAGAGAAATCAAATCTTACCAGCCAGATTGCTGTTTTAAATGAAATAGTTGAAATTCTTAGAAGAAATGGTATGCTTCAGGCTGTATAAGAAACTGGAATTACATAACCATTTTCCATAGCATATTGCTGGTATTTTGTACTAATTCTTGTAAAATCTTGATTGAAACCAATTTGCCAAAATAAGTAAAAAGACCAAATATGAGTTAAGGAATATGTTTTCACTCAATATCATGGTTACCATATTAATGTTGTGGAGTGGCTGCTGCATTTAGTGTTTAGTGGAAGAGGATTTATTTCAGATTATCTTGAAAAATATGTAGTATTTTCCCCTTCTTGTACTTTACATTGGATACATTCACATGCACATGGATAACCCTCTCTCTGTGACAAAAGGAAAGCTGAAGGACATATCTGTCACTCAAGCACAGTGAACAGATGGAATGAATATTTTTTATGTACAGACAGCCCTGAGGAACTATTCAAAGAACAAATTCAACAGACAATTCATTCTCAATCTGCCTTCACATTATAATATGGGTTTTATGAAAATCCTGCTTTCTTTAACTGCATCTTGTGTGGAACTATCCCAAAAATTATTATCTTAATTAATCACTCTGTTCATCAAGAAATATCATGGAGTTTTATGGCTTCTAAGTAAATTTTATTATAGACTTGGGTAACTTGAATTTTATCCTTTAAAATTTTTGAGATTATATTATAATTAAAACACTTGTCCCTTCATTTTCCTCGCTCTAAACCCTCCATGTACTCCTCTCCACCCCTCAATTTATGGTATTATTTTTCAATAATGGTTATTGCATATATGTATATATAATCATATATGTATTTGTACATATAAATTGTTCAATTTACATAAAGTTACTTGTATATTGTTTTCAGCTCTGCCACTCAACAAACAATTGTTTTACTCTTCCCTAAGGAAAATCACCTCTCCTACTCCAAACTTTCTTCAGTTGCCTTTAGCTCTGTGTAGGATTGTGGCCTTCTGGACTTTTCCCCATGAACTTTGGCATGTCTGTTGTTGTTGTCCATGTTCGGCTCCCACTTGGCCAGTCACGATGAGGATAAATGATAGATATAGCTCCTGATATTACCTGCAGAAACAATCTTACAGAAAACACCCTGATCCCTGGCTCTTAGCATCTTTCCCTGTCTTCTTCTGCAATGTTCCCTGAGCGTAAGGTACAAGTGTGTATAATTGTGTTCGTTGGGACTGGACTCCACAACTCTGCATTTTGATTGATTATGGTTTTCTGTAGTAGTCTCAATCTGCTGAAAAGAGAAATTTCCTTGATGAAGAGTTAATACGACATATATCTCTGAGTATAAGGCCAAATATTTATAGATTGTTGTTAGGGACCATGATATTAGTAAATGAGTGGTTGCAGATTCTCTTACAATAATCAAAAATCCATCCCCTCTTTTTAAGTGAGTTTTAAGTTTCCATGGAGAACTGTTGGGTTCCGCAAAGGTGTGTGTGTGTGTGTGTTACTATTACTCCCTTATGGTTATTTTGACATGCTAGTCATTGATGTGGTTCATAGTCATCATATCTGTGTAGGACTTTGGTTTCTTCCCTCATTTGAAGCTTGCATGTCAAAAGCTAGTTCTAGTAGAGGGATAATTCAGGTCAGTTCTAGATCATAGGTGTCTGAGTCCTGTTTCTGAAGGGCATTATATCTTTAGGATAAAAGACTTAACTTTCAATTAGGGAATTATGACCAAGGGTAATAATAATATACTGTGTAATTTTAGAGATTTAAAACTCCTTGGTCCCAAGAGCACATCAAAACAATCATCCACCATGATCAAGTAGGCTTCATCCCAGGCATGCAGGGATGGTTTAATATACAGAAAACCATCAACGTAATCCATTATATAAACAAACTGAAAGAACAAAACCACATGATCATTTCATTAGATGCTGAGAAAGCATTTGACAAAATTCAACACCCCTTCATGATAAAAGTCCTGGAAAGAATAGAAATTCAAGGCCCATACCTAAACATAGTAAAAGCCATATACAGCAAACCAGTCACTAACATTAAACTATATGTAGAGAAACTTGAAGCAATCCCACTAAAATCAGGGACTAGACAAGGCTGCCCACTCTCTCCCTACTTATTCAATATAGTTCTTGAAGTTCTAGCCAGAGTAATCAGACAACAAAAGGAGATCAAGGGGATACAGATTGGAAAAGATGAAGTCAAAATATCACTATTTGCAGATGATATACTTAAGTGATCCCAAAAGTTCCACCAGAGAACTACTAAAGCTGATAAACACCTTCAGCAAAGTGCCTGGGTATAAAATTAACTCAAATGAATCAGTAGCCTTCCTCTACACAAAAGAGAAACAAGCCGAGAAAGAAATTATGGAAACAACACCTTTTATAATAGTCCCGAATAATATAAAATACCTTGGTGTGACTTTATCCAAGTAAATAAAAGAACTGTATGATAAGAACTTCAAGCCTAGGAAGAAAGAAATTGAAAAAGACCTCAGAAAATGGAAAGATCTCCCATGCTCATGGATTGGCAGGATTAATATAGTAAAAATGGCCATTTTACCAAAAGCAATCTACAGATTCAATGCAATCCCCATCAAAATACCAATCTAATTCTTCAGAGAATTAGACAGGACAATTTGCAAATTCATCTGGAATAACAAAAAACCCAGGATAGCTAGAACTATCCTCAACAATAAAAGGACTTCCGCAGGAATCACTATACCTGAACTCAAGCAGTATTACAGAGCAATAGTGATAAAAAACTGCATGGTATTGGTACAGAGACAGACAGATAGACCAATGGAATAGAATTGAAGACCCAGAAATGAACCCACACACCTATGGTCACTTGATTTTTGATAAAGGATCGAAAACCATCCAATGGAAAAAAGATAGCATTTTCAGCACATGGTGCTGGTTCAACTGGAGTTCAGCATGTAGAGGAATGCAGATCGATCCATGCTTATCACCCTGTACAAAGCTTAAGTCCAAGTGGGTCAAGGACCTCCACATCAAACCAGATACACTCAAACTAGTAGAAGAAAAAGTAGGGAAGCATCTGGAACACATGGGCACTGGAGAAAATTTCCTGAACCACCAATGGCTTATGCTCTAAGATCAGGAATCGACAAATGGGATCTCATAAAACTGCAAAGCTTCTGTAAGGCAAAGAACACTGTTGTTAGGACAAAATGGCAACCAACAGGTTAAGAAAAGATGTTTACCAATCCTACAACTGATAGAGGGCTTATATCCAAGATGTACAAAGAACTCAAGAAGTTAGACCGCAGGGAGACAAATAACCCTATTAAAAAATGGGGTTCAGAGCTAAACAAAGAATTCACAGCTGAAGAATGCTGAATGGCTGAGAAACACCTAAAGAAATGTTCAACATCTTTAGTCATAAGGGAAATGCAAATCAAAACAACCCTGAGATTCCACCTCACACCAGTGAGAATGGCTAAGATCAAAAGCCCAGGTGACAGCAGATGCTGGCGAGGATGTGGAGAAAGAGGAACACACCTCCATTGTTGGTGGGATTGCAGACTGGTACAACCATTCTGGAAATCAGTCTGGAAGTTCCTCAGAAAATTGGACATTGAACTACCTGAGGACCCAGTTATACCTCTCTTGGGCATATACCCAAAAGTTGCCCCAACATTTAACAAAGACACATGCTCCACTATGTTCATAGCAGCCTTATTTATAATAGCCAGAAGCTGGAAAGAACCCAGATGCCCTTCAACCGAGGAATGGATACAGAAAATGTGGTACATCTACACAATGGAATATTACTCAGCTATCAAAAACAATGACTTTATGAAATTCATAGGCAAATGGATGGAACTGGAAAATATCATCCTGAGTGAGGTAACCCAATTACAGAAAAACACACATGGTATGCACTCATTGACAAGTGGATATTAGCCCAAATGCTTGAATTATCCTATATGCACAGAACACATGAAACTCAAGAAGGATGACCAAAATGTGAATGCTTCACTGCTTCTTTAAAAGGGGAACAAGAATATCATTGGGAGGGAATAGGGAGGCAAAGTTTAGAACAGAGGCAGAAGGAACACCCATTCACAGCCTGCCCCACATGCGGCCCATACATATACAGCCACCCAATTAGATAAGATGGATGAAGCAAAGAAGTGCAGGCTGACAGGAACTGGATATAGATCTCTCCTGAGAGACACAGCCAGAATACAGCAAATACATAGGCGAATGCCAGCAGCAATCCACTGAACTGAGAATGGACCCCCGTTGAAGGAATTAGAGGAAGGACTGGAAGAGCTTGAAGGGGCTCAAGACCCCATATGAACAACAATGCCAACCAACCAGAGCTTCCAGGGACTAAGCCACTACCCAAAGACTATACATGGACTGACCCTGGGCTCCAACCTCATAAGTAGCAATGAATAGCCTAGGAATAGCACCAGTGGAAGGGGAAGCTCTTATTCCTTCCAAGACTGAATCCTCAGTGAACGTGATGGTTGGAGGTAGGGTGGTAATGGGGGGAGGATGGAAAGGGGAAGCCCATATAGAAGGGGAGGGGGAGGGTTTAGGGGGATGTTGGCTCAGAATAACAATCGAAATGTAAAGAAGAAATACTCAGGTTAATAAAGATAAAAAAAACTGCTTGGTCAACAACAAATAAGAGATTTTCTCATGTCAGATGTTGGGATTTTGTTAGGTTATCTTTGGAATGCAATTGCAGCATTGTTAGTACAAATGAGAAAAGTTAGATCTTATTCTTAATATTTCTGTATTGTACAGCATAATGCTAAACAGATTCTGGTTAAAAATTATTGCCAGCAATGTTTGAGAGAGAGAGAGAGAGAGAGAGAAAAAGAGAGAGAGAGAGAGAGAGAGAGAGTGTGTGTCACAAAATGTATATTAAAAAAATCTAAGAAAATTTGAAGATGCAAGGATGAGTACATCAATAAGGAGTACATTATTTCAACCACTTAATATTTGACAAAAGTATATGCTGGGAAAAAAGCATACTCAACCAATAGTGTTATAAAAACTGGATGTCTACATATAGAAGAATAACATTAGAACCTTTATTTATCAACTTAAAACACACACACACACATACACACACACACACACACACACACACACACACACACACACACACACACACAAAGAACTCAACCCAAGTGAATCAAAGACCTAAATAAAAATCTGCAACACTGAAACTGGTAAAAGCAACCATAGGGAGACCTCGACATGATATAGCTGTAGTGAAGGACTTTTATGATTACAACTCTCTTTGCCTAAGAACTAAGGCCAAAAATTGACAAGTGGGATTAATGCAACTAATAAGCTTTTTTCTGGATAAAGAAGCAAACAAGCATGTGAAAGAATGCCAACATTTAAGATAAATTATTTGACAGCTATACATCCAATGGAGTCTCAACATACTGGAAGAATAAAAAACAAAACAAAACTATTATCCAGTATTTTTTTTAAATGATCCTTGGTTAGAGTCACTGCAAGATATTTTGTATTATTTGTGACTATTGTCAAGGTATTGTTTCCCTATTTTCTTCCTCAGCCCATTTATCCTTTGTATAAAGGAAGTCTACTGATTCGCTTGAGTTAATTTTATATCCATCTATTTTGCTGAAGTTTATCAGATGTAAAATTTCCCTGGTAAAGTATTTGGGCTCATGTATGTATACTGTCATCTCATCTGCAAATAGTGATACATTGACTTTTTCTTTGCCAATTTCTAGCCACTTGATCTCCTTTTGTTGTCTTACTGCTCTAGCTACATCTTCAAGTACTATATTGAATACATATGGGAAGAGAGATCAACCCTGTCTTTTCCCTGATTTTAGTGGGATTGCTTCAAGTATCTCTTTATTTAATTTGGTATTGGCTGTTGGTTTGCCGCATATTGCTTTTATTATATATAGGTATAGGCCTTGAATTCCTGGTCTGTCCAATATTTTTAACATGAAGGGCTATTGTATTTTGTCAAATGTTTTTTCAGCTTCTAATGAGATAATCATGTGAGTTTTTTTAGTTTGTTTATATAGTATATTGCGTTAATGGATTTTCATATATTCAACCAACCTTGCAAAATATCTTGAGGTAACTCTAGCCAAACAAATGTAAGATCTGTATGAAAAGTACTTAAAGTCTCTCAAGAAAGAACTCAAAGTAGACCTCAGAAAATGGAGAGATCTCCTATGCTCATGGATTGGTAGGATTAACATAGTAAAAGTGGCCTTCCTCTCAAAAGAAATCTGCACATTAAGCACAATCCCTATCTAAATTTCAACACAATTCTTCAAAGACATAGAAAGAACAATTTTCAATTTCAAATGGAAAAACAAAAAACCAAGGATAGCAAAAACAATTTTTAACAATAAATGAATTTCTGGGAGAATCACCGTCCCTTATCTACAGCTATACTACAGAGCAATGGTGATAAAAAAAAAACTCAATGGTATTGCTACAGAGACAAATTAATCACTGGAATAGAATTAAAGACCCAGAAATAACACCACACACTTATGGACATTTTATCTTTGACCAAGAAAACAAAAATATACAATGGAAAAAAGAAAGCATCGTCAATAAATTGTGCTGGTCTAATTGACAATAGGTATGTAAAAAATGAAGATAGATAATATTTGTCACCTTTCATAAAGCTCAAGTCCAGGTGGATCAAATACCTCACATAAAACCAGATACACTGAATCTAATAGAAGAGAAAGTGGGGAAAAGCTTTGAACTCATGGGCACTGGAGGGAAATATCCTACAAGGAATTCCAATGGCCTAGGTTCTAAGATCAAGAATTAGTAAATGGAACCTCACGAAATTGAAAAGCTTCTGTAAGGCAAAGCATGTGATCAATAGGGAAAAATCTTCCCTAGTCCATATCCAATAGAGATAGAGAATTAATATCCAAAATATATAATGATTTTAGAAAGTTAGACTCCAAAAAAAAAATCAAACAATCCAATCAGAAAATGGGACATAGAGCTAAGCAGAGAACTCACAACAGAGGAATCTCCAATGGCCAAGAAGCACTTAAATGTTCAAAGTTCTTAGTGATCAGGGATTTGCAAATCAAAATGACCCTGTGAACCTTACACCAATCAGAATGGCTAAGATCAAAACTTCAGGTGACAGCACATGTTGGCAAGAATGTAGAAAAAGAGGAACCCTGCTCCATTGCTAGTGGGATTGAAAACTAGTACAACCACTCTAGAAATCAATCTGGAGGTTCCTCAGAAGATGGGAAATACATCTACCTGAAAAACTAGCTATACCACTCTTGGCCATATACTGAAAAGATGCCCCACCATACTACATGGACACGTGCTTCATTATGTTCATGGCAGCCTTATCTGTGATAGCCAGAAGCTGGAAACAACCCAGAAGTCCCACAATGGGAGAATGGATACAGAAAATGTGGTTCATTTACACAGTGGAATACTATTCAGCTATTAAGAAAATCATGAGTTTTGCAGGCAAATGGATGAAACTAGAAAATATCATGTGAATGAGGTAACTCAGACCAAAAAAGACATGCATGGTATGTACTCACTTATAAGTGTATATTAGCCAAAACATATGGAATGCCTAGGATACAATCCATAGAACTCAAGAAGGTTAACAAGCTGATGGGCACAAGTGAGGGTGTTTCAATCCCACTTGGGAGGGAGAAGAAAATGATTATAGGAGGCAGAAAGAGGGAGGGACCTTGGTGGGAGAGGGGAGGGCAGGGGGAAAGTGGGAACATGATCAGGTATCTTAGGGATGGGGCAGGAGAGAAGCTCTGAGGGCCAGCAAAATGAATGAAAATATATAATCTCAAGGGTGGGGTGATGCTCTAGAAAGTGCCAGAAACCTATGAGGTGAGAGACTCTCGGGACTCAAAGGATAGACCTTAGGTGAAATGCTCAACAGTGGGGAGAGGGAAAATTTAAGGTCTACCTCCTGTAGAAAGACAGGGTGGAACAGGGTTACCATCCCACAGTCAAAAACTCTGACCCAGAATTGTTTCTTTTAAAAGAGCTGCAGGGACAAAAATGGAGAGGAGACTGAAGGAAAGGAGGTCCAGTGAACAACCCAACTTGGAATCCATCTCAAGGGGAGGCTCCAAGGCCTGACACTATTACTGATGCTTACAGACAGGAGCTTAGCATTGCTGCCCTCTGAGAGCCCAAACAAGTATCTGATTGAGATAGGTGCAGATACTGACACTCAACCAATGGATTGAAGTTGGAGTCCCCTGTGGTTGAATTAGGAAAGGCTGAAAGAAGCTGAGGAGGAGGGAGACCCCATAGGAAGACCAGCACTCTCAACTACCCTAAACCCCTGAGATCTCTCAGATACTGAGCCACCAACCAGGCAGCATACACCAGCTGGTCTGGGGTTGCTGACACATATATAGCAGAGGACTGCCTGGTATGGCCTCAGTGAAAGAAGAAAAACACCCAACCCTTGAGATACTTGAGGCCCCAGGGAGTGGGGAGGCATGTCATAGGGGTGGGGACTCAAAGGGGTGGGTATATCTTCTTGGAGACAGGGAGGAAGAGCAATGGGATGAGGAACTGTGGGAGGGCAGACTGGGAGGGTGTTAAAGATTGGACCATTTTTAACAAAAGCTTTGGGTCTGAGGAAAGAATTATCAAAGGAAGAAAACCATCATTAAGAAATATCTCAAAATATGTTTATCACTTCTACCAACTAGGGAAACGAAAGTCAAAACACATTTGAGAGTTTATCTTACTTCAATCAGAATGGCAACAATCAACAAAGCAATGGGATATAATGATGAGGAAATGTGGAGAAAAGAGAACCCTCAATTGATTGTTGGTGAACTCATCCAGACACTCTGGAAATCAGTGTGGAGAACCCTCAAAATGCTAAAAATAAATCAATTATATGACCCATCTATATTTCATAGCATATGACCAAAAGACTCATCTCTCCTACCTCCATAGATGTTCATAACATCTTTATTCACAATACCTAAAAAATGGGAATAACCTAAATGTCCTTCAAGTAAATTTTGGATAATGGAAATGTGGTATATATACTATACTATGTAATATTAGTAAGCTTTAAAGAAAAAATGACATGAAATTTTCAAGTAAATGAATATTTGTAGAAACAGTCATAGTGAATTGATCAACCTAGACCCAAAATGACAAATGCCACAAGTTCTATTTCACGAAGGTTCCTATTTTCACATCCTTAGATGTGAGAACATATCCAGTAGTAACTGGAGAAGCCTGATAAGTGTATTCCTCATTCTGCATCAAATAAACTTCTCTTTGTAGCAGAGTCTGTCATAGAAAATGACAACCAGTAAAACTATGGAGTTATAAAAAGAAATTCCAAAGGACACTTCTTCAATATAATTCCTGTTCCTAAAGTTCAAGATTGTTTTAGAAAAGAAAATGGAAAGATTGCAAAAGCCAGAGGAACAGGAAATTTACTGTGGAGTTATGTCTCCTGAAAATGGCAAAAGCTATATCTATGAAGCTTCCATTATATAACTGCCACAACACTAGACATGCTAGGCCCCATATCTACATGGGGAACTACCGGCCTCAAAGGAATGCTATAAATAGTCTACCCCATGGAAGAGCACAATTTGCTACCCAGTACCAAGTGATGAGCCCTAAGGCATATAGACTAGTAACATTATACAGACTGAGCATGTTGTAGCTATGTGTTTGGGAATATACACTTGTATGGACAAATGTATCAACAATTAATGAAAAAGATGCTGTGACTGAAAATGAGCAAGAAGAGGTGTATGGAATAGTTAGTAGAGAAGAGAAGAAAAGGAAGTAATATTGTAAGTAAACTGTAATTTCAAAAAAGTAATTTAAAAATAATAAAATCCTGTAATGTGCCAACTGTAAGTCCAAAATACAAAACATTGACAACAGATGCTTGTGAACATATGAAATAAATGAACTATCATCCATCATTTATGGATTGCATAGTACTACAAACATTTTATTAACATACATTTATTTATTTATTTATTTATTTATTTATTTATTTATTTATTTATTTATTTTAGAGTGCTCAGGCTACCTGTATGTCTGCAGGCCAGAAGAAGACACTAGATCACAATACAGATATTTGTGAGCTATGTGGTTGCTAGGAATTAAACTCAGGAAGCCTGGAAGAGCAGTGTTCTTGACCTCTGAGCCATCTCTCCAGCCCCTACCAGAGATATTTTTAATAGAATGCCTCAGTTTCTTTTTAAGCAGTTGTCTCCACATTATTATCAAGAACATGCCTTAGAAATTATTAAAAATACTTAAAATACCTTTTATTAGTAAAAATACTGTAAATTACCAAGATGCAGATGTAATCGAATTATTGTTAATTAGTTGAATTATGCTATTTTCCAGAAATGAAATACTATTCTTTTTTAATAATTTAATATTTCTTTTAATTTATGGGAATTTTATACAATCTTGAACATATTCTCTCCATTATTTTACTTAATTCTTAAGGATCTAACTCTATCTTCCTCACCACCTTTTACTTCTTATCTTTATTACTGTTTTTTTCTCTCTGTATGTCTGTCTTTTAATCTAGCTTTACAGCAGATGTCCTGGTCCTCTGGCTCTGACAATCTTTCCACTTTTCTTCATGCATGCTGTCTGAGTCAGAAGTGTAGAGGTTATATTTTAAATGTATTACTTGGGATAGGCACTTTGTCATCAGTTATCTTTGACTTTTGAACCTTTGTGGCTCTCTGTAATGATCTCTATCTGTGGCAAAATGAAGCTTCTTTTCTGAGGAAGGAGAGCAACATTTCATGTGGGCATAAGCACAAATATTTAGAATGTAGATAGAAACTATATGTTTTAGGAAAGTGGCAGTAGTATGTTATTATCTGGGTTTCATGGCCTTACCACCTATGTGGAGTTGGCTGGGCTTCTAGTGCCAGACATGGGTTACCTTATATTACAGGCACTTTAAGCATAATTATGTGACCATTGGATGCACCTGGCATACAAATGCCATTATTGTAACCTTAAGAATATCTTCCTGCATGGTTCAGTGTGTAAAGCAGTTTACAAACCAGAACTCCAGTCCTGGGACCCATGGTATTGGGGGAAAGAACTGACTTGTTCAAATTTTTCCGATTTCCACACATATGTCTGATAGCCTCCTTCTCTCCCGCTCCACCTCTCTGTCTATCTCTCTCTCTGTCTCTCTTAATGTCTCTGTCTGTGTCTCTGTCCCTGTCTCTCTGCACATGCTCATGGCTGCTCTCTCTCTCTCTCTCTCTCTCTCTCTCTCACACACACACATACACACACACACATATTACACATTTTTGTCATTGTTGTGGTTCACAGAAATTATAGATGCATAGGACTACTGATTTATTGAGTATTTTTGCATCAATATTCATAAGCAAAATCAGTCAGAAGTTCTCTTTTATGTTGCATCCTTACATGGTTTAGGTATCCATGACTCCATCAAACATTATAAACACTAATTCTTAAGAAAAAGACTAAAAAGTTAGATTTAGATTGACTCCTGAAACTCCTGTGCTTGAAGTATGTGGTGTCTTCAGCAATAGTTACTTACCTTCTTTTGATAAAGGGAACAATGGCAAGAACAATGACCTATATTGTTTTGAGATTATCTTGGACTACACTGATCAACAACTTGCAATGCCATGTCTGGCATTGAGTTTTGATTATTTGTTTGTTTTGTGGAGTTTACTGAAAGTTATAGAACTTCAACTTCAATATGCACACAGACACACCCAATATATGGACACATAAACACACATATGATTTTAAGTAAATCTAGTAATATAATTACCTATGGGTTTTTCAAAAATTCCTCAGGTCATTTATATTTCTACCTTCCTTCTCCTTTGGGTTGTACTTCTTTCTTCCTCTATTTTCCATGCCAACAATGTTTTGAGACAAATCTAGGAAAAGAGACCCTACTAACTACAATATTCTCAGCATCATGAGAAAGACTGTCAAACTGGGTAAAGAACCCAAACCTCTGACTATCAGGAAGCTATTAACAGATGAGCTTCTGTGGACATTCCAGGGCAAACTCAGATTGAGTTTCTGTGCCTACACAATTCTGAGATAATCATGTGGGAGGAGGAATAATTCTGGATCTTAATTCTATTCTGTTGATCAACATGTCTGTCTCTGTACCAATACCATGTGTTGTTTTTTTTTTGTTTGTTTGTTTTTTTTAATCATGATTGCTCTGTAGTACAGCTTGAGGTGCTGGATGGTGATTCCCATAGAAGTTCTCTTATTGTTGAGAATGGTTTTCACTATCCTGGGGTGGTTTCTTCGTTTGTTATTACAGATGAATTTGAGAATTACTCTTTCTATCTTTGTGAACAATTAAGTTGTAATTCTTATGGGTATTGCACTGAATCTATAGACTGTGTTTAAAAAGATGGCAATTTTCACAATGTTAATCCCGCTGATCAATGAACATAGGAGATCTTTTCATCTTTGAGGTTTTCTACAATTTCTTTCTTCAGAGGCTTGAAGTTCTTGTCATAGAGATCTTTCACTTGCTTGGTTAGAGCCACAGCAAAATATTTTATATTGTTTGCGATTATTGCGAAGGGTGTCGTTTTGCCAATTTCCTTCTCAGCCCATTTTTTTCTGAGTAGAGAAAGGCTAGATAACTGTACAAAGAATTAGCAAAACTAGGAGCAGGTTCTTTGAGAAAATCAACAAGATAGATAAACCCTTATCCAGACAAACCACAGGGCACAGAGACAGTATCCAAATTTTAAAAATCAGAACTGAAAAGGGAGACATAACAGAAACTGAGGAAATTCAAACATCATCAGATCCTACTTCAAATGCTGATAGTCAACAACCTGGATGAAATGGAAATTTTTCTAGACAGATAACAGGTACCAAAATTAAATCAAGGATCAGATAATCCATCTAAACAGTCCCATAGCCCCTAAAGAAGTAAAAACAGTCATCAAAAGTCTCCTGACAAAATAATCTCAGGGCCAGGTGGTTTTAGTGCCGAATTCTATCAGACCTTCAAAGAAGGCCTAATATCAATACTTTTCAAACTATTCCACAAAATAGAAACAGAAGGAAAAACCACATAATGTGCTATGAAGCCAAAAAGTATGCTGATACCTAAACCACCCAAATACCCAACAACTAAGAGAACTATAGACCAATTTCCTTTGTGAATATCAACACAAAAATACTCAATAAATTTCCCACAAACTGAATCAAAGAACACATCAAAATGATCATTCACCATGATCAAGTAAGGCTTCATCCCAGGGAGAGAGGAGTAGGAGGGACAAAAGAGGAGAGGCAAAATCAGGTACAGGAAGAAATAGGAGAGAAGTACAGAAAGTAAGAAAATTGAACAAAAATATGTAGCAGTGCTAGATGGGGAATTGGGGGTAGTCACTAGAAAGTCGCAGATGCCAGTGAAGCAAGAGGCTGCCAGGACCCAACAGGGATAACATTAGACAAAATACCCAACAAAGTAGAGATAGAACCTGTAGAGACCATCTCCAGTAGATAGGCAAGGCACCGTTAAGGGATGGTGCCACCAACCCATCTAAAAAATTTTAACCCAGATAGTTCCTATCTAAATGAAATGTAGAGACAAAAAATGGAGCAGAGACTAGGAAAAGCCATCCAGGGACAGCTCCACCTAAGAATCCATCCCACCTACACTACAGACACTATTGCTGATGCCAAAATCACTTGCTAACAGGAACCTGATATAGCTGTACCCTGATCGGCTCTGCCAGCACCTGACCAATACAGATGCAGGTACTCACAGCCAACCATTGCACTGAGCAAGGGGACCCAAATGTAAGAGTTAGTGTAAGGACTGAAGGAGCTGAAGGGGTTTGCAACAGCATAGGCAGACCAACAGTATCAACTAACCTGACCCAGAGCTCCCAGGGACTAAACGACCAACCAAAGAGTGCACACAGAGAAACCCATGCCTTCAGCTACAGATTTAGGAGAAGATTGCCTTATCTGGCACCAACGGAAGGAGAGGCTCTTGTTCTTGTGGAGGCTTGATACCCCAGTATAGCGGATACTAGAGTTGTGAGGCATGAATGGCAGGTGGGCGGGGGATCACCATCATAGAGGCAAAGAGGAAAGGGGATGTAATGGGGGGGGTAACGGAGGGGAACCAGGAGGGGTGACAACATTTGAAATGTAAATAAATAAAATAACAACAAAAAATATATCCATGACTCAGCTTGCATGTTATACTGTCTTAAAAGGTCCTCAGCCAAATATATTAGTTCACTTCTCTTGTTTGTGTTTTTTGAGATAAGGTGTCTCTCTGTAGCCCTGGCTGTCCTGGTACCTGCTTTATAGACCGGAGTGGCTTCAAACTCAGAGATCTGCCTCTAACTCCCAAGTGCTAGCATTAAAACTGTGTGCTACTATGCTCAGCCTTAGTCTACTATTAAATAAGGACTTGTTCAAAATTTCAGGAAATGGGCAATATATTTCCAAATTCTTAATCAAAATGTAACAAGGATGGCTTCTACCCAAACTCCTAATAAAGGTCTGCTTTGGAAAAAAATACAGTACAAAACAGAACCCCCCCAAAACCTTGGTCACTATTATTTTCATTTTTTTTTCTTTTTTTTTTTTTTCGGAGCTGGGGACCAAACCCACGGCCTTGCGCTTGCTAGGCAAGCGCTCTACCACTGAGCCAAATCCTCAACCCCTATTATTTTCATTTTTAAAATTGGAATTAAATTTATGGTATCATGCTAACAATACAAGAGCTGTGCCATTGAACTAAAGCTTTTTTAATTTTTTCTTTAATATTAGACACAATGTTACTAAGTCATCTTATGTGGGTCTTGAACTCACTGTGTAGCCTAGATGGGTCTTGAGTTTATGACCCTCCTGACAGAACACCATGAGTAGCTGGAATTACATGTCTGCACCTCAAGTCTCCTATAACTGCCAAGTGTTTGTTAACCATGATCCTTTTTAATATTTTAATTTAAATTTATATATAAATGCATATATTTTACTTTATATTATTCTTTACTTTTATACAGGGTTTCTATTTATAGTTCTGAATGTCCTGGTACTTTTTATGTAGGTCTGTCTCATTTAAACTTACAGAGACCCACCTGCCTCTGTCTCCAGAGTGCTGGGATTAGAGGTATGTGGAACCACACCTGCCCCAAGATTATTTTTGATGCTCATTTTCAAGTATACATCTACAACTTTCAGTTTTTGTTGTGACTACATTATAACTTTTGATGTATAGTCCATGGTTAATTAAAATTATCTTAGTGGATTTTGTGTGAGAACATTACACTCTTTTTAAAGTGGCAGGTGACTACCAGGTTGGGGTTTACATTTTTCTTTTACACTACTGTTCTGATATTTTCTGATACTTTCAATCATAGAAGATGCCATCTGCCTTTTGAGTTACATGGAAATATGATTGTTTTATTCACTAAATCAACCTCTCATTCCACTTAATTTGCTATTCTGTTTAGTCTTAAATCATTATAGACAAATAATTAGCAATAACTAACTATAAATGTATATGCATACAATGATGCTAATGTAAAACATGACCTGATAAAGGGTTTAGTAATGATGTATCTAAATAAAGCTTTGGAATAGTGGGGGGGGAAGCCAAGCCACAGAACAAATTATGTATCCCAATTTCTTTGAAGAAGATAAAATAAAGCATAGAAAGAAATCTTATTTCTTAAATGTAAAATCATTAGGGTTAAATTAGTTCTGTTCTCGTTCCTTAAAAGAACACATGTTTATTCTTTGAGAACAACAATCAGATGATTGTGCACAGCTCAGCTAAATCACATAGTCAGGGTAAAACCACATTGCAATCACAGACCAATTTCATCCTAAGGCTTGATTCATACTACACCCATTTCTAAGCTCTTTAAGATTCTTGGCTCTACTCTACTTTCTTGCAGCTGTCTCTCTGGTGATTCTATCTCATTGGTGTCTGTTTTCTGTGAAGTATCTAACATTCTCTGGAAAATGCAAAAAATGCACACTTTGTTGGACACATATGGACATACATCGATCATTTTTATTTTAACAATGATGTTCATGTGGAAGATCTTATTGCATCAATTCCATGCGGTTATTTTGTTTTCGAGCTAATCAATTAATCAATTGATTAGCAATTGATCAATTAAAGCAATCTTTAATTAAAGAAGGAGATTTTGTTTCTATGTTACCTACTGATGCTTTACAAAGACTTATCTAATAGCAGAGAAATATTTTTTCAAGTATGCAAATTCAATATTTTAAAAATAGATTTTATAATAGTCTACTTATGAAAAAGTTATATTTAGCTATAAGTGATCTCAATTTTTCAAGAAATAAATGGTTTTGGATATGTATTATACATGCAAATTTGCATAGTCAACACTCATGGACATAAACTTGAAAACAACTACTACTTTTAGTGCATTCCATAGGTTCTAGATGGATTCTTGTTTTGTTTGTCTTGTTTTGTTGTTGTTTTAATTTATCCAGAGTCGGTGATTTCCTTTTTGTCTTTGAAAATGAAAATTGACTCATGGTTGTTAAAGACATAGGCATGGTGAATATAATTGAATAGGAGAGGGTTTGTTCATCATATATAAGGGAAATATTGGATAAGACACCTGTCATTTAAGAAATAAAATAAAGCAAAAGACACATTACTTAGTTTCATCATATATGTGAATCTTTCCATCTTTTTCACAATTATTGATTTCAAACATTATTTTTAGGAAGGGGCCATAAACCTACTTAATATGATTTTAATCCTTTTAACCTCTTTGATGCTTGCTTTTTAAATAAAATATTTGATTTATCTTTGATAGTCTGCATCTAATAATTTTTTCTCTTACCATAGTCTTTATGTGTGGACAGGCCTGTTTGTTACAAACTTTTGTCCAATTTTATGAATGCATATTCAGACTGTCATTGACATTATCTTAGGAAGTCTCATACCATTATTGGATTGCTAGTTATTTCTCAGTTTCTGTGTATAGAGCTTATTGCACATACAGATATGGTCTGAAGTTGAATACATATACATTTAAAAGTGCTATTTATGTGCTGTATAAACACATTATCATTATGTGATCACTTTGCTTGACGCTTGCAACAGTCTTGAGTTAAACCCTATATTATTTGATACAAATAAATGTCCCTTTACAAGAAGGACATTTGTGACACAAGAAGAGCAGGTGAAGATTTGCCTTATGTAGCCACAAATAAGGAACTGTATAAACAATGGGGATAAATATATAATAAACCACCCCAGCATATTCAGAAAGGTATGACTCTACACAAACCATGATTCAGAAAATTTAAAACACCCATTGACGAATTTAGAAGCTAATTATACATTATTTTTATTCATTCCTAGGAAACAAAGAAAGGAAGCTTATGGAGTCCAATTTTATTTTTTAAAAATACTTGTGTAGATGTTTTACCTGCATGTGCTTGTATACCATGCTTGGTGCTCATATAGACAAGAAAAGGGTGTTAGATTCTTTGCACCCAAAGTTACAGCTGGGTATGAGGTACCACGTAAGAACTGAGATCCTTAGGAAGAGCAGCCAATGCTCTGAGCCATTTTTCCAGGCCATTAAATGTTATCTTTTAAGAACTAGTTCTGCCACAAGGCTGTATTTGAGAAGCTATATTTCAGAAGCTGGAACAAGAAGATGAGATCCTTATACATCTCCAAAGAATGCCAGTTACGTTTGCCAAGATTGTTGAACTACACATTCCTACTTTCTCTTCTTGATACACAGACTGTAATCCTGACTCAATTTAACTAAATACACTTCTCTTAGTAAATTGAACTTCTAAATTTCAATTTTTCAATTTTTTCCACACTCATAACTGTATCCATACTTAAAACTTTTTTATTTTAATACCATTCATGAATTCTTGCTCATCCCCCTAATCCTAACCCTAACCTCTCACTGAAAAGTGAGTTGTCAAGAATAATAAATGATTTTTCCTGTGACTTCTAACAACCACTGGATTAATGTAGTGACTTCAGGGTAGGATTTCTAAAAGGTCAGGCACTCAACTTATATAAAATTTATTCTGATACCATTGTTTTATGAATTTTATTATTCTCTAATTTCTAGTTTTGCCCTTTATGGTGGCCAAAGTTCTATGTAATATGCAGAGAATATCCATATAATAATATGTCTCTCTGTGTTAGTGTCTTTTCAAAGAAAGATACAGATGATTGCTGATGCCCAGGGTTCAGGGACAGTATTTCAAATGCAGTTGGTGTTTCTTCTAGAATGCAATGTATTTGTAATATGTCATAATATGGTTCTATTTTAAGAAAATAACTTGGGAGCACGGTAACAATATGAGGGAATAGAGAGAAATAAAGTAATTTAATTATGCTGTACAAAGAAGGCATATATATCCACAGAAGGAAATTAAATTCATCCACATAGAAGAGTAGCTGCAACCAGCGAAATCCGATTTCTTCATATTGAGGTACTTTGTAACAAGGGTTGGTATAAATGGTATAGAACTAGGGGGAGGAAGGAAATGCAGTCACTTGTCTGTTTCTGTAGAACTCAGAGAACCTTGTTTCTAGGCAGATATTCTAGAACTTAAATGGGAGACAATTGAAACACAGACTTTATGCTTACCTTTGTTATGTGAAGTCTCAAATAAAAATGTTAGTCCATGTAGGTGGCTATTATAAACAATCTTGAATAACGCTGAAACTACTAAGAGAGTGGGATCCAATAATTCATCTATTGGTGAGCTTTCAACTGTTATGTTCTATGAAAAAAGGGACTATATTTATGCATATTTGAATATACACACACATATATACACATATATATGATAAGGAATTATGGTCTAAATGCATGTATATAAAACATTAAGAAGACAAATAGAATTTTGGATAATAATTTTATTTATACAATGTGCTAAACTATTTTTATTTGATGGGATTAGTCATACAGTGAGACACACTCAATAAGGCTACATGTTAGAAAGAGAAGGCCAGTAGTAATTATGGTAAAGAGAATAATAAATATGAGACTAAAGAGAAGAAAGGAGAATCTATCAAATATGATATATGGATACTCTGTACCCTGATGGTACTTTACACAAAATTATCAAACTACTATATTCTCTAAGGTGCTTTTGTCTCTGGGGCTACTGTAAAAGCCAATGTAACAGGTGAAAATACATGCTAACTGTACCATTTTCGTTGTTAAATATTCTATTACTTGGTTGTGGAAGATGATTATTATTTAAGGTCATTCACAGATGTACTAAATTAATAAATGATTTTTCAACCATGAATGAAATATACATTCATAATAATCACTAAATATGTTATTGAAAAGCATGAAAAGCAACTTCATACATCAGTATTTGACTCTCAAGTTGGAAGTGTTGCCTTGACTGGTCTATCTTGGGATTTTGTTTTATCCTGTGAGCTCTGTGCATTCAGTGAAGTGAGTCTTCAATTAAATGTTGATTCCTTCCTGAGACACATCTTTTACTCTAAGCATGAGGTCAATTTTCAACATGAAATACCTTCCTGCTACCTCTCTTCAAAGGCAAAGCAAAAACTCATAATAATATTTGATTCTCTAATTAATCAAATATTGAATGAAGGTGTATTGGTTATACAATTCAAATTATCAATATTGAAATTTACTTATCCAAAACATAAAAAGATAATGTTGACATTCAGCTGTCTTAGTCACTATTATATTGCTGACCCCACGGAAAGTACCAACTTCATTAGTGTACTATTGCTACAGAGACATCATACCAAGATATTTGAATGCTTGCCTACAATTTCATGCATTTAGTCCATTATTAGCAAGGTAGTAAGCATGGTATATACTGATCTGCAGGCAGAGACAGAGAGAGAGAGACAGGGGGAGGGATGGAGGGAGAGAGAGAGAGAGAAAGAAGACTAGACCTCCTAATCTTTCTAATCCTATCAAAGAGACCCATGTCCTAGTGACTAAGCATTCAAATATATGAGCCTGTTTGAGCCATTAATATTCTTTTTTTTCCTTTTTTTCTTTATTAACTTGAGGATTTATTATTTACATTTTGATTGTTATTCTCTTTCCCGGTTTCCAGGCCAACATCCCCCTAACCCATCCTACTCCCCTTCTATATGGGTGTTCTCCTCCCCATCCTCCCCCCATTACCGCCCTCCCTCCAACAATCATGTTCACTGAGGGTTCAGTATTAGCAGGACCAAGGGCTTCCCCTTCCACTGGTGCTCTTACTAGGCTATTCATTGCTACGTATGAGGGTGGAGCCCAGGGTCAGTCCATGTATAGTCTTTGGGTAGTGGCTTAGTCCCTGGAAGCTCTGGTTGGTTGGCATTGTTGTTCATATGGGGTCTCAAGCCCCTTCAAGCTCTTCCAGGCCTTTCTCTGATTCCTTCAACGGGGGTCCTGTTCTCAGTTCAGTGGATTGCTGCTGGCATTCGCCTATGTATTTGCTGTATTCTGGCTGTTTCTCTCAGGAGAGATCTACATCCGGTTCCTGTCGCTGGCACTTCTTTGCTTCATCCATCTTGTCTAATTGGGTGGCTGTATATGTATAGGCCACATGTGGGGCAGGCTCTGAATGGGTGTTCCTTCTGTCTCTGTTTTAATCTTTGCCTACCTATTCCCTGCCAAGGGTATTCTTGTTCCCCTTTTAAAGAAGGAGTGAAGCATTCGCATTTTGACCATCCTTCTTGAGGATAATTTAAGCATTTGGGCTAATATCCACTTATCAATGAGTGCATACCATGTGTGTTTTTCTGTGATTGGGTTACCTCATACAGGATGATATTTTCCAGTTCCCTCCATTTGCCGATGAATTTCATAAAGTCATTGTTTTTGATAGCTGAGTAATATTCCATTGTATAGATGTACCACATTTTCTGTATCCATTCCTCTGTTGAAGGGCATCTGGGTTCTTTCCAGATTCTGACTATTATAAATAAGGCTGCTATGGACATAGTGGAGCACGTGTCTTTGTTATATGTTGTGGCATCTTTTGGGTATATGCCTGAGAGGGGTATAGCTGGATCCTCCAGACTGATTTCCAGAATGGTTGTACCAGTCTGCAAACCCACCAACAATGGAGGAGTGTTCCTCTTTCTCCATATCCTCGCCAGCATTTGCTGTCACCTAAGTTTTTGATCTTAGCCATTCTGACTGGTGTGAAGTGGAATCTCAGGGTTGTTTTGATTTGCATTTCCCTTATGACTAAAGATGTTGAACATTTCTTTAGGTAGTTCTCAGCCATTCGGCATTCCTCAGCTGTGAATTCTTTGTTTAGCTCTGAACCCCATTTTTTAATAGGGTTATTTGTCTCTCTGCTGTCTAACTTCTTCAGTTCTTTGTACATTTTGGATATAAGCCTCTATAAGTTGTAAGAGTGGTAAACATCTTTTCCCAATCTGTTGGTTGCCGTTTTGTCCTAACCACAGTGTCCTTTGCCTTACAGAAGCTTTGCAGTTTTATGAGATCCCATTTGTCGATTCTTGATCTTAGAGCATAAGCTATTGGTGGTTTGTTCAGGAAATTTTCTCCAGTGCCCATGTGTTCGAGATGCTTCCCCACTTTTTCTTCTATTAGTTTGAATGTATCTGGTTTGATGTGGAGGTCCTTGATCCACTTGGACTTAAGCTTTGTACAGGGTGATAAGCATGGATCGATCTGCATTCCTCTACATGCTGAACTCCAGTTGAGCCAGCACCATTTGCTGAAAATGCTCTTTTTTTTTTCCATTCGATGGTTTTGGCTCCTTTGTCAAAAATCAAGTGACCTTAGGTGTGTGGGTTCATTTCTGGGTCTTCAATTCTGTTCCATTGGTCTATCTGTCTGTCTCTGTACCAATACCATGCAGTTTTTATCACTATTGCTCTGTAATACTGCTCGAGTTCAGGGATAGTGATTCCCCCTAAAGTTCTTTTATTGTTGAAGATAGTTTTAGCTATCCTGGGTTTTTTGTTATTCCAGATGAATTTGCAAATTGTTCCGTCTAACTCTTTGAAGAATTGGATTGGTATTTTGATGGGGATTGCATTGAATCTGTAGATCGCTTTTGGTAAAATGGCCATTTTCACTATATTAATCCTGCCAATCCATGAGCATGGGAGATCTTTCCATCATCTGAGGTCTTCTTCAATTTCTTTCTTCAGAGACCTGAAGTTCTTATTGTACAGATCTTTTACTTGCTTGGTTAAAGTCACACTGAGGTACTTTATTCTAACCACTATGAGTACCTCTGGCATTTAAATTCCAAAACCAGAAAATTAAGAAAGCATTTATACAATAAAGTTCAGATCATTAATAATAAAGGAATGTTTGAAATGAATGCCCATTCAAGATTTCATGTAGTGAAGTATAGGGCTTACTTTTCCTAATTTTGTCTATCTTCTATTTGAATATCCCTCTAAGTAAGTATATTATGATTTTCCTCTCACTCCAAACAGTGTTGCTAGCATATAACAGGAAAAAGGGCATTATTCTAGATTGAGTTGAGGATTTTTGACAAAGTCAGTTGAACTTGTGGGATTCTTAGATGGGCTATACGGATGACACGAACAATGTCAGGAGCATGAAGCCTAAGAAAATATTCGAGTCCTTTGTAAATTTGAAGTGTAATTTTCAGTTATGAATAGACATCATTATTTTCAATATATAAATTACATACTCAAATGTGCTAATACTGCACAGGTCGAAATCTTAAACACATGGTAAATTTGGTTTAAGATTAATTATCAAGGTGAAAAATTGTGTATTTTGTTGGTGGTTCATGAGCTTAGCATGAGCAGGGATGATATTCTTAAGACTCTTGGCCATTCAATTCCTGTGAAAAACGTTTAGGTTTTTGGTGTAAGACTAAGGAAGAAAAGTCAGTAATAGTATTTCAGAGTTACAGCCAGAATTGGCTTTGGCAATCAAAGCATATCATAGCCAAATATCTGGTTATGTGTATTGCATATTGATATTCTGAGAATAAAAACCTTCTCTTCTGCTTATGGTAATTTTTTTGTACAATGACATTGGACTAAGTAGTTCTCCAAAAAGCATGTGTCTATAGAAGAGATCTTTCTGTTTTCCACAAAAGGAATACCCCATAGGTGATAGCACAGTAGTTACTCGAAGAAGAGCAGTAAAAGCACATAGAACAACAAAAAAAAAAACTGAAAAAAAAAGTGAGTCTAGGACTGGATATAGAAAGATGTTTGATATTGGCAATATTTATTTTATATTCACTATGGTGGTATGTTTTTCTTTGGTGTGATACTTCAATGGCAGATTTTCACTGTAACCAGTGTAGGAATCTTTAGCTTCTTTAATAAATTCTTTTCTTTAGTAAACTAATTAAGTATGTGGATACATTCAATAGGTAACAGAAAGAAAAATAAATCCATAGGAATCATACATAAAACAATATAATTTTACATGTTCTTAAAACATATTTTTGTCTTAAGTGCTAGACCTAAGCATTTGCTCTGTATGACCAAGTTGTTTGGGTCTGTACATGTACATGCATATAATACAATTTCATTCATGTTTTATTCAAAAACAAAGAAACAAAGTTGCCTTTAATTCTGTTAGTAGCATAATAATAAATTTCACATTTTAGTATTTAAGATTTGTTATTTTAGTGATTGACATGTGTGTGTGTGTGTATGTGATTAACTTTATGAGATAAATTTCTCTGAATGCTGGTTGGTTAGAGATTACAGCATATAATTCTAAAATTTTCAGGGACATTCATATAAGCATTGTCCCAAACAACAGCACTCTATTTGCCAAAACTTCTCTCTTCTTCTTGAGGTTCATTGACTTCCTTTTAATTTATGAACACAGTTTGTTTTCTCCATATTATCATGTCTCTAACTGTTCTATCACTAGCTTGTTTGAGGCTTTTTCATTTAATATGTTTAGAGGCTTAACAAAAAAACATTAAAACTAGATATAAAAACCTTTGAGTAACATATGTCTGATAATCTAAACTATTCCCATTTACAATTCTATCTTTTTATGTGCCTATGTGTCTATACCACTGAACTTACCCATTGCCATGGATAATAAGGAATTATTAGTAATACTTTAATGATTTAATTTTTCTTAGGATTAGACAGAGGTAACAGAAGTAGAAACACTGCATACTAGTAAGAGCACCAGTGGAAGGGGAAGCCCATGATCCTGCTAAGACTGAACCCCCAGTGAACGTGATTGTTGGGGGGAGGGGGTAATGGGGGGAGGATGGGGAGGGGAACACCCATAAAGAAGGGGAGGGGGAGGGGTTAGGGGGATGTTTGCCCGGAAACCGGGAAAGGGAATTACAATTGAAATGTAAATAAGAAATACTAAAGTTAATAAAGATAAAAAAAAACACTGCATAGAATTTCATTAAAAATGTGATTAAGTAATATATGTGTTAAAATAATATATATATATGTTTGTGTATTTCTACTAATTAATATAAAGAGTCATTTGAAATTCAAAGGAGGAATTACTGAGATTTTTCCTAAGTTATTATATTTGCAAGTCATGCCATGAGTTACTCATTAATCCAATTTAATCCCTTTATTTTGTGTTCTTTCTGTTCCACCTGGTCTGCCCATTCCCAAACCTCTTTCTGCCATCCTTTCTGTTTTTATCTTTAGTTTTCCCCAATATGGATCGACTCCTCTGGAAGACAGTCCATTAAATGTGACCACTACCTACAAAGAGAAGAGGCATACTGGCAGTAACTCCTGTTCTATATAATTCTCTTTCAATCCTTACTTCATAATGACAGTGTTGGAGACCTTGGAACATGTGAAGATTACCTTTTTGCCACTGTGTCTGGAATTGTCTCTGTTGTTCTTTGGATGTCCACCAATTGGGAGATCCCAAAATCACAGTCCCCCTGAAGTAGTGATACCCTTGAGAATCACAGGCACTTATAGAAGTACCGAAGATCCAAGCTGGATCTCTTACAGCCTGCACTTTGGGGGCCAAAGACACATTGTCCACATGAAGGCCAAGAAGAAATTGGTATCCAGATCTCTCACTGTGTTCACCTACACTGACCAGGGTGCGCTTCTCGAAGACCAGCCTTTTGTCCAGAATGACTGCTATTACCATGGTTATGTGGAAGGGGATCCAAACTCCATGGTTACTCTTACTACTTGTTTAGGAAACATTCAAGGAATGCTGCAGACAAATGGAATCACTTATGAAATCAAGCCCAAAGTGGTTTCTGCCACATTTGAACATCTAGTTTATAAGATGGATATGGAGGACACAGAGTATACACCCACAGGGTGTAGACTAACCAAAGAAGAAATTGCAGAACAACTGAAGTTTCAAGAGAATGACAATTCCACTCTGATGCAAAGTTCTTATATAGGATGGTTGCTACACCAATGGTTTCTTGAATTAGCAATTGTGGTAGATCATGGAAGATTCATTTTCAGGAATAGTAATTCATCAATTGTGGAGATGGATGTAGTCATGGGAGTCAATTTAGTAGATGATATTTATCGCTCAATTAATCTTGATGTGGTTCTAATTGCAATAGAAATTTGGAATGCAGGAAACCCCTATAAAGTAACTACCACACACCATATGATGGAAAATTTCTGCAAATGGAAGCAATTCAGCTTCAATAAACGTGTGGTTCATGATTCCGCACATATTATTGTGAAGCAGGATTTTTGTGTTAATGATCTTACTGCATCATATTTTTCAGGGGTGTGTAATATTAATTTGAATTGTGGTTTAGAGTGCATTATGGATGATAGACTGGCTTCATTTAGGACATATATGACACATGAGATTGGTCATGTGCTGGGCATGATGAATGATGAAGGTAACTATTGTACATGTGGGAGAAATATATGCATAATGAACAAAAAGCTATCACCCTCAGATGCATTCAGCAACTGTAGTTATGAACAATTTTTAGAGACTACTTTTAGAAAAACTTGTTTACACAACTTCCCAAATCCAGAGACTATTATTACAAAGAAACGCTGTGGAAATGGAGTGATTGAAGATGAAGAGGAATGTGATTGTGGTTCCTTAAAATTGTGTGCCCAGGATGTATGTTGTTTAGAAAACTGCACTCTGGTATCTGGGGCAGCATGTGCTGCAGGAGAGTGTTGCCAAAACTGCAAATTTATGCCATCAGGCACAGTGTGTAGGGAACGTAACAATCCATGTGATCTCCCAGAGTGGTGCAATGGAACCTCTGGTGCATGCCCAGAAGATGTGTATGTGGAGGATGGGGTCTACTGTCAGGGCAGGAGTGTTTGCTTTCAAAAGAGATGTAATAGTCGTGATGAACAGTGCAGACAACTTTTTGGTGAAGGAGCCAAGAATGCAAATAAGAATTGCTACCTAGCAATGAACAGCAGAGGAGATCGCTTTGGTCACTGTGGTATGAAAAATACTAAGTACATACGATGTAATAAGCAAGATGCTCTGTGTGGGAGAGTGCAATGTGAGAATGTGACAGAAGTTCCTCGTTTGCACAACCATTCTACAGTGCATTCGACTCACATCAATGGCTTTAGCTGCTGGAGTACTGACTACCATTTTGGGATGAGTGTACCTGATATTGGTGATGTGAAGGATGGCACAGAATGTGGTTCAGACTTTTTGTGCTTAGAAAGCAAATGTGTCTTTATGCCACCCTGGGAGGAACTTTGTATGCCTACGTTCTGCAATAAGAGAGGCATATGCAACAATAAACATCACTGTCACTGCAACGAACATTGGGCCCCACCCAACTGCCTGAACAAGGGCTTTGGAGGCAGTATTGATAGTGGGCCCCCTCCCAAAAGACTAACGCAGCATGCGATTTTCATCATAGCAATTGTTTGGATTGCTATTTTTAGTTCATGTGCCTTCTTTTTACTTTGTCTTTTGTATTTAGAGAACAAAAAATATGAGCAAAGAAGGAAGCATTTAGCAGCTTTATCTGGGAAAATAAAACATAATGTTGAGAAGCCATACAAGAAAGAAGAGAAAATTACTGGGACAGAACTTAAGGAGCAAAAGCAAAATGTTGAGAAGTTATCTGAGGAGGAAGAAGAGAAAGATGTCAAAACTGAGGAAAAAGCAGAAGGTCCAAATGCTCTACAATAGAGAGATGGATGCTATAAAATATTGCCCCTTTGTAAACAATAGTAAAATATCCATACCTCGTGTCAGAAGTAATTGCAAAAAATGTAGAATTTAAACAAAATATATCCAGTCCTAGTGAAATGTCACATTATAATCTTTTCTGGTGTTCTAGTAGCAGAATGTGGCATATATCAGTGGCTATTGAAAGACCATCCCACAGATCTCTTGTATTTCAAAATCGTAAATGTATAACCATCAATAAAAATTCTTTTTAGCATACCCCCATTTTTCATTAATTTAAAATTTTAACTAGTTTATTCTTTGTAGAATTAGTCTGTGTATGTCTTCTGATCAAAGCACAGATAGTTGTTGGGATGTCTTTGATAATTTGTTGTCTCTCAATTAGAAATTTCTTTTCTTTCTTACATGAAGAAAAAAAATCACACTTGCTATTCTCTAGGTCTTCCTTCCACTTTTTGTTCATAGGAGTGCTACACAGAGATTGGTTATCTGAAGGATGAGTTGGTGGGAAATTTATGTCTACATTGCCCTGGCAACAGCTGTGGTTTTAAGTTTGTATATTATTATTGAAGTTGTTAACTTCAGACAAATGAAATTCAGCACAATTTCCTTGAACAAGGGAGGTTTCATGCATTATTCATACATTGAACCACAATAGAATGAATATGAAGTAAACTTTGCCCCTTGTCCATTTCTGTAAGACCCTTTCCATTCTTTTTAGAAATCTTGACACTACCTAAATATCCAATTTCTGGCCAATTTGTGTTATGTCTATTGTTACTAAATGCTCACAAGATATCAACACCTCCTACCTAACATAATATACGATCTGCTTTTGGTAGTAATATTCATGTACAAAAGGGATAGAAATGTAGTCATTTGCCTATCTGGATGTATAATAGTTACTATGTATCAAATACTTAAATGGTACTAGATACATTAAAATACTTCAAATGAAGATAAATAATATATATTCTTTCATTCTATTTTTATATTATGTGCATGGGTGTTTTGTCTATATGCTTGCATACCATGTGCATGCAGTGCCACTGAAGCCATTAGAGGGTTCTAAATTCCTGATAATAGAATTAGAGATCCTTGTGAGCCACTATATGAATACTGGAAAATGAACATAGATCCCCCTGAAAAAAACTCAGTGCACTTAACCATGGAAAGATCTCTTTGTCTTCCTAATGTAGATTTTTAAAACATGTGTTAGCTAAAATATTCTAGTCTAAAATTTTCATTTTTTATGAATTAGAATTTATAGCTTGTTTACATTGTCATTTTACAGTTCTTCATGGACTATATAAAGACAATAAACACTGACCTACACCAGAACCTGTTTACCAAAATTTTCATTAAAATTATAATAATCAAATGTTATCATCAATCCTAGAAACTTAAAAATGATCCCATAATGAAAAACAAACAAACAAACTGAAACAGTAATTTGACAGATATCACCTTCTCCATTAGAAAGTAAACTATTGGCACTCAAGCTGCAGGTTCCCGGTGGTCAAGACACAGCCCGGATCTGAAGAGACCTGGTCAACAGCTCCCTGCACCCAAATCCCGTGGAAGGGAGAGCTAAACCTTCACAGGGGCAGATGTGCCTGGGACTCCAGAAGTGACTACACTCTGCCCACATTTCTGACTCAAGAGGAAAACACCTAAAGCCATCTGGGACTCCTGTGCATAGGAGCCTGGGAAAAGGTGGGGCAGGACTTCTGGTTGTTGCCCTCACGGAGAGCACAAAAGCAGCCCCCAGGAGCAACTTCAGGCCCGGGACCACAGGAAAGACCAACTTTTCTGCTCCAAGTGACCTCCCTAGTGGACTCAGGACACACAGAGGCAAAATTCCTCTGGGACAGGACACTTCTGGTTTCTAGCTGGAGACCGAACCTCACTGATCCCGGCCCACAGGTCCCAAACCCCATGGGAGAGAAATCTCACCGCACAGACAGGTGGGCACTCCTGAGACTGCAGAGTGGGAGAGACCTCCAATACTGCACACTCTTGCCCACAACCCTGGCCCAAGAGGAAACTGTATAGGGCTCTGGGAACAAGAAGATAGGGGCACTCAAGCAACAGGTCCCGTGTGGTCTAGACACAGCCAGGATCTGAAGGGACCTGGTCAACCGCTCCCTGTACCCAAATCTCATGGGAGGGAGGGTTAAACCTTCAGAGGGGCAGACACGCCTGGGAAGCCAGAAGAGACTACACTCTCCCCACATTTCTGACTCCAGAGGAAAACACCTAACGCCATCTGGGACCCTTGTGCACAGGGACCCGGGAAAAGGCAGGGCAGGCCCTTCTGGTTGCCACCCTCATGGAGAGCTCAAAAGCAGCCCCCAGGAGCAACTTCAGGCCCAGGACCACAGGTAAGAACAACTTTTCTGCTCCAAGTGACCTGCCTGATGGACTCAGGACACATGCCCACAGGAACACCTGAAGAACAGTAGACAGGAAAGACTACACGCCTAAAAGCAGAACACTCTGTCCCCATATCTGGCTGAAAGAAAACAGGAAAACAGGTCTACAGCACTCCTGACACACAGGATTATGGGACGGTCTAGCCACTGTCAGAAATAGCAGAACAAGGTAACACCAGAGACAACCTGATGAGGAGAGGCAAGCACAGGAACCCAAGCAACAGAAACTAAGAATACATGGCATCATCAGAGCTCAATTCTCCCACCAAAGCAAACACACCAGAAAAGCAAGATCTTGATTTTAAATCACATTTGATCATGATGACAGAGGACTTCAAGAAAGACATAAACAACTCAATTAGAGAAATGCAGGAAAACATAAACAAGTAGAATCCTATAGAAAGGGATCACAAAAATCCCTGAAAGAATTCCAGGAAAACACAATCAAACAGGTGAAAGAATTAAAAATGGAAGTAGAAGCAATGAAAAAAAGCACAAAGGGAAACAAGCCCTGATATAGAAAACCAAAGGAAGAGACAAGGAGCCGTAGGTACAAGCATCACCAAGAGAATACAAGATAGAAGAGAGAATCTCAGGAGCAGAAGATTCCATAGAAATCATCAACACAACTGTCAAAGATAATGTAAAACGGAAAAAGCTACTGGTCCAAAACATACAGGAAATCCAGGACTCAATAAGAAGAACAAACCTAAGGATAACAGGTACAGAAGAGAGTGAAGCCTCCCAGCTGAAAGGACCAGTAAATATCTTCAACAAAATCATAGAAGAAAACTTCCCTAACATAAAGAAAGAGATGCCCATGAACATACAAAAAGCCTATGGATCTCCAAATAGATTGGACCAGAAGAGAAACTCCTCGCGTCACATAATAGTGAAAACACCAAATACACAAAACAAAGAAAGAATATTAAAAGCAGTAAGGGAAAAAGGTCAAGTAACATAAATGCAGACCTATTAGAATTACACCAGACTTTTCACCAGACTATGAAAGCGAGAAGATCCTGGACAGATGTCATACAGACACTAAGAAAACACAAATGCCAGCCCGGGTTACTGTATCATGCAAAATGCTCAATTAACATAGATGGAGAAACCAAGATATTCCATGACAAAACCAAATTTACACAATATCTTTCTATAAATCCAGCCCTACAAAGGATAATAAATGGTAAATCCCAACATAAGGAGGCAAGCTACACCCTAGCAAAAGCAAGAAACTAATTGTCTTGGCAACAAAACAAAGAGAAGAAAAGCACAAAAACATCTCACATCCATATACAAATATAACATAATAAAATACATGATTATCACCCTGTACAAAGCTTAAGTCCAAGTGGATCAAGGACATCCACATCAAACCAGATACACTCAAACTAATAGAAGAAAAAGTGGGGAAGCATCTCGAACACATGGACACTGGAGAAAATTTCCTGAACAAAACACCAATGGCTTATGCTCTAAGATCAAGAATCAACAAATGGGATCTCATAAAACTGCAAAGCTTCTGTAAGGCAAAGGACACTGTGGTTAGGACAAAACCACAACCAACAGATTGGGGAAAGATGTTTACCAATCCTACAACTGATAGAGGGCTTACATCCAAAATATACAAAGAACTCAAGAAGTTAGACTGCAGGGAGACAAATAACCCTATTAAAAAATGGGGATCAGAGCTAAGCAAAGAATTCATATCTGAGGAATGCCGAATGGCTGAGAAACACCTAAAGAAATGTTCAACATCTTTAGTCATAAGGGAAATGCAAATCAAAACAACCCTGAGATTTCACCTCACACCAGTGAGAATGGCTAAGATCAAAATCTCAGGTGACAGCAAATGCTGGCGAGGATGGGGAGAAAGAGGAACACTCCTCCATTGTTGGTGGGATTACAGACTGGTACAACCATTCTGGAAATCAGTCTAGAGGATCCTCAGAAAATTGGACATTGAACTACCTGAGGACCCAGCTATACCTCTCTTGGGCATATACCCAAAAGGTGCCCCAACATATAACAAAAACACATGCTCCATTATGTTCATAGCAGCCTTATTTATAATAGCCAGAAGCTGGAAAGAACCCAGATGCCCTTCAACAGAGGAATGGATACAGAAAATGTGATACATCTACACAATGGAATATTTCTCAGCTATCAAAAACAATGACTTTATGAAATTCATAGGCAAATGGATGGAACTGGAAAATATCATCCTGAGTGAGGTAACCCAATCACAGAAAAACACACATGCTATGCACTCATTGATAGTGGATATTAGCCCAAATGCTCGAATTACCCTAGATGCACAGAACACATGAAACTCAAGAAGGATGACCAAAATGTGAATACTTCACTCCTTCTTTAAAAGGGAAAAAGAATAACCTTGGGAGGAGATATGGAGGCAAAGTTTAGAACAGAGGCAGAAGGAACACCCATTCAGAGCCTGCCCCACTTGTGGCCCATACATATACAGCCACCAAACTAGATAAGATGGATGAAGCAAAGAAGTGCAGGCTGGCAGGAACCGGATGTAGATCTCTCCTGAGAGACACACCCAGAATACAGCAAATACATAGGTGAATGCCAGCAGCAAACCACTGAACTGAGAACAGGACCCCCGTTGAAGGAATCAGAGAAAGGCCTGGAAGAGCTTAAAGGGACTCGAGACCCCATATGAACAACAATGCCAACCAACCAGAGCTTCCAGGGACTAAGCCACTACCCAAAGACTATACATGGACTGACCCTGGCCTCCAACCTCATAGGTAGCAATGAATATCCTAGTAAGAGCACCAGTGGAAGGGGAAGCCCTTGGTCCTGCTAAGACTGAACCCTCAGTGAATGTGATTGTTGTGGGAGGGTGGTAATGGGGGAGGATGGGGAGAGGAACACCCATATAAAAGGGGAGTGGGATGGGTTAGGGGGATGTTGGCCTGGAAACTGGGAAAGGGAATAACAATCGAAATGTAAATAAGAAATACCCAAGTTAATAAAGATGAAAAAAATGAAGCTAAAAAAAGTAAACTATTGACATATTTAAAACCATAATATTTAATAGATTATATTTTCAGAAAACTGTTAAGTCACACTCCTCTGACATATTACCATTGGATAAAATAAAGTTTTACCACATTACTGACTTATCCAAATTCCTCTATTCTTATAAACATCCAATTTGCTTTCTTGAGAAATCTATTTAAAAGGCTGCCAACTTAAATCAATGAATTTACTGTGGATGCATAATATTATGGTATGTTCTTACTCCTGCATTTTAACATTAAGTTATAAATCATGTTTGTGTGTTTGTGTGTATATGTATGTGTGTGTATATGTGTGTGTGTGTGTGTGTGTGTGTGTGTGTGTGTGTGTGTACTACTTCTGTGCCTAGTACCTGCAGAGGCTAAATGAGGGCATTGGATTCCCTTGGAACTAGAGTTACAATCGGTTGCAAGCTGTTATGTGGGTGCTGGGAATTGAACCTGAATCCTCTAAACAGCCCCAAGTTTTTCTATATACTTTAACTTGAAGAACCATATTGAAATTTCAACAAATAAATAAACATATGTAGTTTTTACTTAAAACTTTTAAACCTATAAATAATAGATCTCTCCTAAATTATTAGACAAACTTAATTAAGCTATACTTTTCATGTTGTGATGATTATTATATCATATCAGATGAATATAACTGGCATTCTTATAAAAGCTACAATATAAAGTACAGTCTACTTTTTATTGATGACATTCCTAATATTAAAATTACTCTTATTAAATACAATATAAGTAAATGACATTTCAGTTAATATACTTTGTATTATGCATGTTAATTGAACATATCAGAAACATTTTATTTTATCTTCTAAGTTTCAAAGTCAAGTTAAATAAACCAATATTACTTACCTTACATCTAATTTCTGTGTATGAATATTTATATAACTATTATAATCTTAGTGAATTCATATCTTTTCTGCAAATACTCGAGATAAATCTATCAGTCAATCATATAGACATTATTGAGAGTAGAGTTCAGAATAAAATAATGGTCATTCCAGACTTACATTTTCCTCAAATGAAGCAGCTATAATACCATTTCCCAATATTTATGAAAATTACAGCAAAGTTTGTTTAGAGTGTTATAAAATCAAAATTTAATCAAACCAAGGTAAAACATGTTGAGCTATGAATAAGAGGTCACACATGCATGCACACACACAGAAACAGACACACAGAAACACACATATGTACATATACAGAGAGACATAATAATACTTATTGATAAAAATATTAAGAATGTAGAAGGCTGCATATGAATGAGTTAAAGAAAGGAAAGGAGAGGAACATTCAAGTTGGACAAGGTATAGTTTAAAGTCAAGTGGGTGCAAACCAATGATGAGTGTGATGAATAAGAATTATCTGCATGTCTGCAGTTCTAATAGTTTGTAAAAACAATCAAGCTTCCTAAGGGACACAGTTAAATAGTGCTTCATGAGCACAATTATTAAAGTTTATATTCCTCCAGGCACAAAGGAAAGCACTGGGAGAGTTATTCACCTACAGAACAGACCCAAGAGAGCCACATAGATGCAGAGAGCAACTAGATAATAGGCTTTAGCAGAAATTCAGGTGAGTGAAAATTGATGTTTCCCAAGGTGGATTGAAATGTGAAGATGGATTGTGATAGAGCATAGTGACAGAACTGTATCTGTCTGTGTTGAAAAAACTATTAAGACTAAAATGTATATATATGTATATATATGTGTGTATATATGTATATAAAATGTATATATATACATATATATACACATATGTATGTTATGTTTCATGACCCTCAATGAGATAGGGAATATGGAGTGAGATATAAATCTTTATTTAACTAACCAAATTACTATGTCTCACAAGAGGATATATTCAGTAGGAACCTTGAGCTCTGTCTAGGCTGCTTAACTGAAGAACGTTTGGGTATGAGGGTCTCATAGTTTAACTACATTTTTCCGAGTTCTAGGCAAGTAGATGCTGCTATATAAAAGTGGGTAACTGCCATAGTATTTTCTCCCAAGCATTTTGAGCAACAGGTTAAGTAAAGGAGTAATCAGGTATGTTCAGAGATTTCCTGGGTGTGCATTGTAGTGCATTGATATTTCACAGGGAAGAGTCCCAGGAAATGAATTTCTTGTGTACATAAAGAATATTAAGAATGGGATGTATTATCTGGTATAAATTTAGAAAGAGAAGATGAGAGAGAAAAAATTGAGACTTTCGTCTTTTACTTATGAACATGACAGTACATGGTAGAATAAGGAGAGCTAGCTATTTGACACTTAGACATGATGTCATCGGCACATGTACTGAGTCATGTTCATAGCTATCTTGGGATATATGCTGTTTGAAGACAGGTTAGACACACCTGCCTCAGAGGATATAAGGGAAATCACATTATTTCACTTACTTTATAGAGGCTAGGTTTGCCTGTGGAACAGAAGAGATTGATGGGGAGGACAGACAGGCCCTCATGTGAGTTACTCTGTACTACATTGTATAGCCTGTCTTCTCTGTAAAATCTCATTGAAATTTCCTATCCCATTCCCACTCTACTACATTCCTTCAATACCTCTCATGTCCAATACCTTACATGTCAATACCTTACATGTCACCTTAAAATAATATTTTATCTTTTAAATAATTTGGAAAATCTATTTTGTTTATATTGAACATGTGCACACCATTTTCTTGTCAGCCTTCCTGAAACAATACTCCAACAACTATTAAAACAGAAATCATAATGTATTATTACATGTAATGTTAGTATGATTTAAAGTCTATAAAAGGATATACAAAGATTATACCATTGTGCAATTTTATATAAGAAACTAATATAAATGATTTTGATATTTCAAGGGTCCTGTAATTAGTTCCTTTTATACCTGTAGAGAATAACATTAGTTTTATGCTTCCTTTATTGTAAAGACAAGAGAGAGGGTTCAGTAGCTATAACAGAGTCCCCATAACACATAAAATCTAAAACGTCTTATATATGGTCATACATAGAAACAGCTTGCCATCCTTTGTTTTGGAGAAATGGAGTGTGTTTATTGGCAGCTCTGCAGCTTCATCATTAAGATTATTAGCATAAGTGAGACTTTTTTTCTCTCTTAACACATTTTCTTAGATAGGTTTACATGTGTAGTTTAGGGAAGATGAGTTAAATAAGGGTTATAATATTACCATGTCAGTGAATAAAAGAAAATAGTTCAAAGTAACTGAAGATTGAAATTAGTATGACTGTAATAATGGAGGAAGCAGGATGAGGCCAGCGCATTACCAATAGGATACAGATTATATGGTAGGACCTCGAAGGATATGAGAGCAATAAGGTATTTCTTTGGCTTCAGTATAGTAAATAACCTCAAAACGTGGATGCAAGTTAAAAAGGGGTGCCTAAAATTTAGCTTATGTGCGGTTTGCAGTGGTTAGGAAGTATAAGCTTTAGAGGTTTAAATACGTAGGTGGAAGGAAGGCCAAAATTACTGTAAGAGAAAATGTTATGTCTCCTGTGTACTACGTGTCAAGGTCATATTAATATTAGTACCCTTGGCTTGGCCCAGCAAATACCTCTTTGACTTTAAGCAAGAACATTACATTTACATAAAAAAAGAAGAGTTTTATCTAGAAGTGTCTGAAAGCCACCTGGTGATTCATGGGTATGAGATAAAGAACAGTACAAATCTAAGTGAGAAAATTCTTAAAACCAAGTGCCAATCTTTACAAATAACACAATGCTATGTGAAAAGGTGTGTTTTTAAAATCAGCTGTATCTATTTTACGTTTCAGGTGGCTTGGAAAGCAAAATTATTTCACAGCCATAAAGACCTTTCAGGAAAATTACTGCCTTATTATGCTTCATTCACATGGTAAGAACACTCAGTTCTTCCTTCAAAATGTTATTGTGTTTGATTTCAAAGGCTTGGCCTCATCATATTAAAAATAAAACTTTAAAGGAGGATGATGAATGCAGTAATCATTTTTCAACAGTGCATCCATAAAAAGCAGATGTAGAATAATTTCAATGGCAAGTAAGTCTGAGTTGTGTCTGCTGGGTCACTGGAGGGAGAACTCTGAATGGGAAAATAAATCCTATTTAGATGACTTTGGCTGACATAATCTAGTAGACAGTTCAAACTTTCTTTTCAGTCCTTGAATAACAGATAATTTTTAACATATTTATTGTCTTGAGAAATCATTTTCCTTTATATGTTGAAAAGCTAGGATGATATCTTCTTGGTAGAGTGTGTGTGGATATATACATGTATATATGTATATATGTGTGTATGTATGTGTGTATATGTATATATGTATATATGTGTGTGTATATGTGTATATATGTATATGTATATATGTATATGCAAGCAAAATTAGAAAAGCACATGTACATAAACTTACATAGACAAATTTCTCTAAGAATGAATGTTAAACTTTAATTTTTTTCAAAAGACCAAGTGGGAAATAATTCATGCTTATTTAATAGAAAACATGAAAATACCTCCTATGTATCATTGGGTATATGCACAGATTTGAAAACTTGTGGGTTGATGTCTATATGAAGGTTAGGGCAGGCAAAAGATAAGGCAAGGCCTGTGACTGGGCAGTGAAAAAGAAAGGCAGACTGAGCCTTTTAGAGATGTGATAGAGAGTATGAAAGAGGGACAAGGAAGGAACATGGAGGAAGAGAAGGACAACCCAGACCTATGTGGCTTTAAATAGCCACAGGGGGCTATGAATATCTTATAAGGGATGGGTAATTACAGGGTAATTTGTCTTATCTAGGTGGGTAGTTTATATCAATATCAATTGGCTATGAGTTTATTGTGTGGACATTTTGTGGGGTGAGAATTTACTGCCATAAATCTCATTGGTAAATTACAAGTCTTTAGAGTTTTGATTTTACGGAGTTATAGGAATTTGTGACAGCTCAGATGGAAAATTCTGCTTTAATATCTCCTGCTATGTCCCTGGAAGCTCTGGTTGGTGGGCATTGTTGTTCATATGGTGTCTCAAGCCCCTTCAAGCTCTTTCAGTCCTTTCTCTGATTCCTTCAATGGGGTCCCGTTCTCAGTTCAGTGGTTTGCTGCTGGCATTCGCCTCTGTATTTGCCGTATTTTGGCTGTATCTCTAAGGAGAGATCTACATCCGGTTCCTGTCAAACTGCACTTCTTTGCTTCATCCATCTTATCTAGTTTGGTGGCTGTATATGTATGGGCCACATGTGGGGCAGGCTCTGAATGGATGTTCCTTCTGCCTCTGTTCTAAGCCACTACCCAAAGACTATTCATGGACTGACCCTGGGCTCTAACTGCATAGGTAGCAATGAATAGCCTAGTAAGAGCACCAGTGCTTCCAGGAAGCCCTTGGTCCTGCCAGGACTGAGGCCCCAGTGAACGTGATTGTTGGGGGGAGGGTGGTAATGGGGGAGAATGGGGAGGGGAACACCCATATAAAAGGGGAGTGGGAGGGGTTAGGGGGATGTTGGCCAGGAAACCAGGAAAGGGTATAACAATCGAAATGTAAATAAGATATATCCAAGTTAATAAAGATGGAAAAAAATTAAATCAAGGGCTAGGGTCAAGGAACATATTATTAGCTTTGAAGGTAATACAATTTACTCTAGTCTCTGTGTATATGTTATTGACTATGAAAAATGTGTTATTAATATTAGAATATTAATACATTAAAAAATTTCCTTCTCAGTAAACTAGCAAATTAGTTAAAATAACTATGTTCTTCAGGTAACTTATATACATTTTTTTCCAACAAAAAAGCAATAGACACACTAGGTCATATCAAAACAGAGCAAAACAAGGCATATAAAAAAGATAACATCCTGCTTACAATCCCAGAACCACAGGGATAGACCCAAGGCCCATGAGTTCCCAGCTGATGGGGTAGACATAGTAACAAGCTAGCCTCTACTATGCAAACTACCTTTCAACTAAACCAAAGGGAAAGGAAACAAAAAAGAAAAAAAAGAAAAAGAAAACCAACCTAAAGAATATGATATTTATGGAGCATCCTAAGTAAATTTCACGAAGAACTTTCTGTCCTACACTGTAGTCTCTTCTTTGAATCCTTGATAATAGTTCAGTTTTTCAATTTTTTCATTTTTTATTTCATTCATTTTCTATGACACTTTCATATATCAAGAAAAATCTCACAGCTTATTCATGTACATGTCAAGATATTGTTGAGAACATCAACAGAATCGGCCAGAATAGTTAATTAATTAATAATTTATTAATTATTTTCCTCTTAAAATTCTTTTTTAGTTTTAAAGAATAAAAAATTTTTGAACAATGATAGAAATCCTAAAATCTATTTTCATGCTAAGAAATTAATAATATATGCTGGTAATGGCTGTTTATATTTGAACTAGTAAAATTTTATACAGATTTTCATCCAGTAATTTAAAATGTTATATTATCTGAATAGTTTTCAAAATATGTTGAAGTGTTTCTCTGATGCTATAGTATAAATCAAATTTTATTAATATGACTTTAAGCTATACATTTGCTTAAAATAAATGTAAATTTTAAATTTTAGTTTGTTAAGACAAAAATAAATACTTGCTTTTCCAGAAATTGTTTTCTAACTTTTATGTAAGTATACATTATAAATTTGATGTAATGATGGCCTGAACATATTTTATTATTAAAACTAGTAATTTTGTTAGGATTAAAATTAACTACATTTCGATATTTTTTAAAGATATGTTTTGCAGGTTTTTTTTTTTTTTATAAAAAATACAAGGATGCTCCATTAAAAAAAAATACTAGTTAAAAAAAGAGGCCATGAGATCACATAGAAATTATTGCATAAGCAGTACCCCCTTTTTTGAAATTTTTCTGTACTCATATTCAACCATGGTCCAAATAATTCTACCAAATTTCAATAAATCATAAATCTTGTTATAAGTATTGTGATGATCTGCATTCTACTCTGAAACACCCATTTGTCCAGTGTATCCACAGTCTATATCTTACCCATTGGTCCAGTGTATCCACAGTCTATATCTTACCCATTGGTCCAGCACATTCACAGTATATATATCACTTTTTGTCTAGTGTATGCACAATATAGATACTACCCATTTTCCCAGTAAATCCACAATGTACACGCTAATCATTTGTCCAATGTATCCACAGTGCACATAGTACACACTTTTCTAGTGAATTTACAGTGTACATACTATTCATTTGTCCACTGAATCAACAGTGTATATACTACCAATGATCCAGCAGTTGATGGAGAGTGACCCAATCCAGACTTATGAGGCAAAAGAGAGAAATTATATTTTAATTAATATACTGCTATACCTGTCCTTTTACTTTTATTTTTCTAATATTTTACTGTATATAACAGTATGATAGATATATGTATATGAATTATAAATGTGTATAAGGCTCAGTATTCTACAATTTCAAATATCCATTGAAAATTTTGGAACAGATTCCCCAAGGGATAAAGTAAAAACAGTGTATTATGAAAGTTCTTTTCATACAGATATTTGTAAAAACAATTTACCTTATTGCTATACTAAAATTAATATACCCTGGAAGATGTAAAATTCTAAGTACATTTAATAGAATTCATTGAGGAATGACTTTTTTATTTTCTTAAAATTTATTTTAAATATAATTAAAGCACTTGTACAGATGTGCTTTCAATACTACACATGTTGCTAATGGAAGTTCGAGAACATTTCATGTTGCAATGTGCAGCAAGGTATGAGTAAAGATTGTAATTTGCTACACCTTATAAAAGTTAATTGGTAATTCTAATGCAATAATTTTTATGCTTCTTTGTCTATTAGAAAAGAAAAATTTAGATCTAAAACAAAAATTCTAGAAACTTTTTTCCATTTCATTGCTCTCACCTTGATATATTAGAAGCAAAGCAAGAAATCACTTTTTGTCTTTGAATTTCATTAGTCTTTCATTTTGTTTTTCTTTGAGTCTGATAAATCCTAGAGAAAGCACAGAGAATAAAAATCGGACAGGAAAACATTAAAACAAAATTGGACATACATTTTTAACTCCCAAAGATTTCCTAAATTGACTGTTCCTCAATCTTTTCCCATCGGATGTTCATACACACACAAGGTTTTCCCTAAATGTTGTAAGGTCAGATTCCCTCAACTGCAATAAGAGTCTTGCCCAGGTGACATCCTAGTGCATTGAAAAAGACTGCACACACAAGAGGAGCAATGAACAAGACAGACAAAAACCACTGCAGAAACTAATATTAAATACACAAAGTACACAAGTATTTATTACATTTTGCAAGCACTTTGTTCTACATTTCAAAAACGCCACCATCAAGCTGTTGGCACATTTATGTACAAAACAGATTACTTGTAATGCCTGCTACAAAGCACTCCATGAAAATACAAACTCTAAAACCAGAAATAAAAGCCAAAATGTCAACATCACTACATAAATTTAAAAGACAGTTTTAAAAATCATTACACACTGTAGACACAGAACTGAAACACTATAATATAGAATTTAAAGAAGCCCATTAATACTTTTGCTGAATATCTTTAATACTGCATATGTCAGAAAAAATGTTGAACCATTAAGATAATCTAAGTGTTAAAAAAGCAAAAGGACCCCCAAATTAATATTACAGAATGCATAATCATGCCACAGATAACGCTAGTAATACCCCCTACCTACTACAAGAACTTGTAAAATTACTGATGATGCATGACTAGTAGTTGTACAAAGATTGTTTCACTCAATAAATTTTATTGGGAATGCACTTACACTGAAGGAGGATTTCACAATGGTCAAATCAGTGCACAATACTACCTAGGTTTATACACTGACAGAATTTCTTGTCAGGCTACATCATTATTTTACATGACACTTCACAGCATTCTTGTAGCATTAGAAATAATCAAAAGAGAGTCAAGGTTAAAACAAACACGAAATTTGGTCCATTAATACTGATTGTTTTTCTTTTAAAATTGGTCTGATATAGGTACTTCTTATAAATGAATATGAATGAACATTCGGTTAAAATGACTTACTTGAAATAAAACCACAAAATATATCACTACACTCCAAAACAATACATTCTCTAGTGGCCTCTGACCACCCTTTAGAAAACACTACAGGTAAACCAACATAGATTGGAAGGCTGCAAGCAAAGCTATTATATTAATGGAAGTCTTTTCAAATATATCATACACATTTTAAGAAATAGCTTACAGAGGTGCAATCCATTAAAAGTTTTAAGTGGGTAAAACAAGTCTTGAGGGTTTAGTGTGCTTATGTTTAAGATACCACCTTCATAAAGGTAATTAATTTTCCACATTAGCATATTAAAAGATCCAATCCAGCCACTGCATAAGTCACAAAAAGATCATTCTCCAACAGTCCACAGTAGTTATTTCCATGATAATTGTTTCTATACTAAACTTTAAAAGGTAAGCCCAGTGTCACAATCTTAGAAAGGCAACTGGCCATGCATTAGCATTACTGTTTCTACATGCTCACAACATAAACATGAGTAATCAGAGAAATACCTTTTAAGTACATCAAAGAAAAAAATACAATGTTAACAAAGATAAGAAGCACTTTTTTTAACCTACCCTTATAAATTTAGAAATTGCACCTTAGATTGATGAAAACATTAACCAGGGCCAATAGCCATGTGGCCACTGATCTCCAGACTAGATTCCCATATCAAGAAGAGTGATCATGATGTCATTTCTGTCACTTGTTCATAATGTACAATGGTCCCTTTGAAGGTTACCTGTAGTTAAACTAGTTACTGAAATCAAAACTAAAATGTATAAAAAGCTATTTCCTCTTTCAAAACATAAGAAACAATGCAAAAAGTGTTATGTGTGATATGTGGGAGTTGATTAAAAATCAAACAAGTATTTGCATGTGACAATGTTAATATCTTTGATCTTACAGAATAACTAAATCAGTTTGAGAGTTAAAACAAAAGACTGAATAGGAGCTTGTAGAAGAGAGTTGGCTATTCCAATTTAACAAATTAGGAGATTGAATGCTAACCAGGAAAGAGTTATACTCAGGTGATTCATTAGTCACCCTACATATCTTTGATGAGAAGCACTCTTTGTTTTGCTTTTCACAGATTGGATGGTTGGATGGCCCTTAATTAAACACCAATGCATTCAAATGGGAAGGAACAATGAAACTTATTTATGTGTATGCATTGAGCCGCTCTTTGGAGCGGGTGGAATGAATGTCATGAAGCTCTTGCTCCTCCTTTGACTTGATGTCTTCATACTTCTGCATCCGGCAGGCATCTTTCACATAGGCCCAGTTGGCAGACAGAACCATAAGGTAGTGAACCTGATAGAAACAAATAATTTATTCTGGACATCTGTTCACTCTCAGAATATTGTTGCCATGACAAAATAAATACCCCAAACTATTTATGTATATAACAAAGGTTCACATGTTAAACAGGAACAATATTCGTGTGAGAAGAACACTGTAGCTAACACGGATTCCCCACTAACTCAAGACTGAATATAAATGCTCTTTAATGTTTTCTGGCTATGCTACCTTCATTTACCCAACGACTAAGAATTGCATGCTTCATCTTCATATGTATCTGTGCTCTAATGTATCTAAGCAGAAATATTCTCTTACATCTTTTGTGTTTTGAGTTTATATTGTGCTGAGAAGAATGTTCTCATAAATTCTAAAACAAACTTGTGTATTTAATTATCAAGGTGATTGTTTTCACAATTCATTTTCAACTGCTTTTTGTATGATACGGGGAACTATAATATTTTGTCAGACTGATCTTTTATATTAATAGGTATTCACAATAAGTAGAAGGTATTATATTAAAAAATAAATCACATAACCCAAGTATGATACTATAGACTTATATTTGCAACTATTTAATGAGATATAGAGGGAAAGACCACAGATTTAATGCCAACCTGGTTAAAAGTTCAAGGTTGGATTGAAGACCTTACTTAGACCCTTCCTGCTTGCCTAGCAATCACAAGTTTATAGGTCTTGTATCCAATGCTGCAGAATGAGAGGTTTCAACATGATATAATTTAATGGATAAGTTCATTAAAAATTAATAGATTCATTCATACATATAAAGTTGTACTTTCTTTGACATTAAAAATATAAGGAGTGTTGTTATTCAACCTTTAGAAAATAAAATAGTAAGTAACTTAATACTCGATAAAGAATATAATCAAAGAAAATTAGTCTACCAATTTGAGAAAGGAGGGCTGATACAGTTTGAATGAGAAAGGCCCCCATAGGTTAATATTTTTGAGTAGTTGGAATGCTGCTGCTGAAACTCTTTAGGAAGGATGAGGAGATGTGGCCTGGTTGAATGAGGTATGTCACTAGGAGTGAGCTTGGAGATTTTGAAAGCCTCTTCCAGTTGCAGTCTCTCCCTCTCCCTTTCCCTCTCCCTCTCTTTCTCCCTCTTTTTCTCCCTCTCCTCCCTCTCTTCCTCTCCTCCTCCCTCTCTTCCTCTCTCCCTCTCTTCCTCTCTTCTTCTCCCCTCTCTCCCTCTCCCTCTCCCTCTCCCTCTCCCTCCCCCCCCCTCTCTCTCTCTCTCTTCCTTCCTCCCTCTGTACCTTCCTCCTTCTTTCTCTGGCTATGGATCAGATGCATGGTCTTAGCTCCTGCTCTAATGCCATGCCTGTCTGCCTTCTGCTACACTCCTTGCCAGGGTAGTCATAGACTTTAACCTCCTGGAAAGATGAGCCCCCAAATTAAATGCTTTGTTTAATGAATTGCCTTGGTCATAGTGTTTTGTCATTTCAACAGAAAAGTAACTAAGACAGGGGCATGGGAGGGACTTGAAGTAGGCCAACTCGAGGTAGGAAAGGGTTCAGGGAAGTAATGTAATTCTACTTCAGTAAAATCATTAATAAAAATAAAGAATTACAAGGTATGAGTCCAAATTGATATTAGAAAAGTAAACATATATATATACAAAAATTCTAAATAGTGTATATTATAATGTATTTATTTTGTTTTATAACAAAATATTAATTAATTAATTGCAATGTTGGTGATCCATTCAGGGTCTTATGCATGCTAGGCAAGCATTCTATAACTGAGCTATACCAACTGCTCCTTCTTCTAATTTTTGTGACACCAAAATGTAGGAAGAAATAGAATCTTTGTTATTTTTTTAGAACATACTATTTCCTTTGAATGTTTACATTTTGTTTACTACAAGTTGAGAGTCCCTTAAGAGAAAGTACTATAGATGATATTCCTGCATGCTGTGCTTTTACATTATGGAAACTTAAACACTGTCAGTGTATGTGGATCAAAAAAAGAAAAAAGCTTCCAAATGCTTGAGTTTATCGAGAATTTTGATTATGTAATTCACAATGAGTTTTATGGTGGCTCTGAATTTTAGAATAATATTGACCAGAAAGAATTAACCTCAACAGAATGTTTCACATTTTACCACAATCTTGTACACTCTTTCTATTCAAATTAAATTTTATGTGGCCAGTGAGATGAGTCAGTGAGAAAACATACAAACAAATTGCAGCCTGAGACTTGAGTTCAAATCCTATGACCCACATGGGACAAAAAGAGAAAACATTTGCCTAAAATGTTGTCTTACCTTTATACATATACTATGGCACACCTGCTACCTGTCCCCCAGAAACTAATGAATATATTTTAAAACTATTTTCTTCCTGTATAAAAATCAGATTCACTTTTATTTTATGTATATGAGTGTTTTGTCTGCATGTATGTGTTCCATGTGGATGACTGCTGCATAGAGGTCAGAGTAAGGTGTCAGATGGCCTGCTTTAAGCTGCCTTGCGGATGTTAGGAATTGAACCCAGTTCCTCTAGAAGAGCAACCACCTTAACTGCTGATCCATATCCCCAGATCCATCTCTTACTATACTGACAATAACATCTTATGTAGAAAATGTATGAGAAAAAATTATGCATTCAAGCAAGTAGCATTGCAATTCAACCTGTTAAGTCAATCATTGAGCTGTGAGGGACTTACCATAGCAATAACCGCTGCTCCTGCTCCAGCAAGGGCCACAATGAACAAGTGGAAGGTCATATTCAGCTGCAATAGACAAAACAGAACAAAACAAAATGACACACATACACAAGTCAAAGTGAGTCAGTTGCATAGAGAGGAGAATCTGTGACTAACACTATTGTTATATAAGAAAGACTCAGTAGGTCATTAACAAGAGTGAGCTCTTCACAAGTTGTGTACTTCATCAGCAATAGCATAGAAATACCCTTCATCTTTCAAATCACTTAAATCAGTACCACTGAACCATCCTAATATGATTTCATTACAATAATGAGGTGCCATTTAAAGTGATGGATTTTTATAATTTTATAACTATATATTTATGATACATCTTTATAATTTTCAACCTTCATTAAGATGAGTTTCTAGAATATTTTAAGCATTAATAATAATTTATTGAAATACAAAAAATAGTTTTTATACTTGGTCTCCAGTAGCCTGCATAAAACAAGAAGCAAAATAATCTCTGATAGAAAAAAATCAAAATACACTTAATTATAATACATTTGTAAATAGTAAAGTATATGCTCAAATTTTGACACAAGTAGAGTATAAAAGAGTTACCTCAGTAGATTCACACATCCTCAGGAAGTTCTCAGAGACAGTACAAATTTTCTTTTCCTCTCCAATTGTCACAATCCCTACATTATGTAGAAAATTATAGATTAGCATTTAAGTATCCAAATGAGTCTTGAGAGAAAATCATTTAGCTGTTCAAACCTCAGCAACTTTCATGTTAAACTGTGATAAGTTGCAATGGAAAAGTTATTATAGTCCACAATAACTGTGCCTAGAATTATGAATGATGCACAACACTAACCCAGGAATTTAAACTTTTTTTCTCCTTAAGAACTGAAATGAATCGATCCACTGGGTTGTTTGAATTTGATTGTAGCTAGTCCATTGCTTTGGATCATTAATGTAATGAACCAAATTTAAAATTATCACAAATATTTTTGTGATTATGCCCCAGGCAGGAGTTAAAAGACATTGCTAATTCATTCATGCCAATGCTTGCATGTTGAGCTATGGACGGACTACATTAGGATCACCTACAGGATGTTTCCAAATACTAACATCTCTAGACTGCAACACATCTTTAGCCTTGAATCTATTAAATTCAGGTCTGGAGTACTTCAGCAAGCTCACAGGGAAAAAGCTCTGTCATAAATTGCTGGCTTTGCAAGCCCAATGACGTTAAGTTGATCCACCTAGTCTCTATTAGAAAAATCTGGGTATGGTGACACTGAGAAGGTAGAGACCTGGAGCACACAGGCAGGATAGCTTGGTCTGATTTTGAGGTATCAGAACTGGGAGCACGGCTGTGGGATGGGGGAGTCTGGAAAATGACCTCAAGGGTTTAATAGCCTCTAGTACTATGCATATAGGAACAGACATCTTCTATCTTCACATTAGTAGTTAATAAATATGGGATTTTAATTTTTAAAATAGGTTGTTTTTTTGTGTGTGTGTGTGTATGTATGTATGATCTGTGTGTGTGTGTGTGTGTGTGTGTGTGTGTGTGTGTGTGTGTGTGTGTGTGTGTGTGTGTGGGTATGAGTTTGTGAATGTAAGCTTGCAATGCATGTACCGAAATTTGCACATTGGGATCAGAGGAAAACATTGTGGCATTGGCTATATTCTCCTAGACTCTCATGGATTATGATATAGAATTTAGGATGGTAGGCTTTTGTGGTCAGACCTTTCTACCCATTGAGCAGTCCCACCTGCCCTTATCCCCTAACTTCAGATCTCCTTTTTTGGGCATGGAAGTAGTTTGCATTCATGCTGCCTTTGGTCTTTTTTGGTGTTTGTTTGTTTGTTTGTTTTTACACATATCCATGAAATGATAACAAATGATAAGTCACATACATTCCAATCTCTAGTCTTTTTGCATGTGATGCCCCTTGCTTTGTATGTGCGTGCATATTCACATAGTCTTGTCCTTATTTTACTATTTTAATCAATTCTTTGATAACTTCACATAATGCATTTTGATCATATTCACCCCTCCACCCCATGCCAAAAAGCACTACCCACTGAACTTTATGTCCTCATTTATTTCTTAAACTCTAGTATAATTTGTAGTGTCCACATCCTTTGGGGTATGTGGCCATAACTGCCATTTGGATATCTACCAGGCGCCACACCCTTAAAGAAAACTTACTCTACATCTTATAGTGGCTTTAAAGTGTAGTTAAGGGTAGATTTCATTCCCATTCTTTCCCTTCACACTGTTATCCTGTCCACCTTAAGCTTGCACAAGTATTGCACATGTTATTGCAATTAATGTGAACTCATATATGTAACTGTCCAGTTGTGTCTGGAAAATACAGTACTTTTGTAATAATGCACTGCCTCTGGCTCTGTCAGTCATTCTACTCCCAGAGGTGGTGTGACATAGACAAGGCATGCAGGTCTGGATACTCTGCAGTATTTTATTTCTGTATATTGGCCAGTTATGTGTTTCTGTGTTTATCTCTATCTAAAAAAACAAAAACAAAAACAAAACCAACAAACAAACAAAAAATTCTCAACAGAGTCATTAATCTACAAGCAGAGCAATGCTATTTAAGACTTTGTAGACACGAACTCACAGGGGCTGTAATGGCATATACAAAGCCTTCAGAATACCAAGACAGTCAACAACCTCACCATGTAAAGGAAGGGCTCACAAAATCTCACCAATAGGAGCTATCAGTAGTTTTATTGCTGCTGGTAGAAGGGGAGTCAGGTTTTTTTGTTTTTTGTTGTTTGTTTGTTTGTTTGTTTTGATGTAGTTTCTGATAAGCTAGTCCTGCCATAGGGGATGACCACATACTCATGCACATAGTAGCAGCACTTACTAGATTCACTGGGTCTTAAAAAATGTTCATGTTGTCATAGCCACTATAAATTTATGAACACATGCTCTATAGTGTTATAGGAAACACTACAGCCTTGTAATAATGTACTACTTCTGTATCTTACAGAAGTTGTAACAGTAACATCCTACATAAAACCTGCATAATCTCAATAAGACATTGAAAGAGGAGATAGATGACAAGCTGCATGCCTATCTGAGAAACTATTCCAACTGACAGCTGTTGGCATAGGAAAAGTCAGTTTAGGACGTCACCCTGTTAGGTTGACCATGCTCTACTAGATGGCTGTACACACAACAGTGTATAGTCAGCACAAAATGAACTAGATGTGTTTAAAGAAACAAGGACATTGATTTGGTTAGCTAGGAAAGGAGGATAGATATGAGAGGAGTTGAGGAAGGAGGAGACTATGACCAAAGTTAATTGAATGAACTCCTCAAAAGCAATTTTTAAAAGAGAATATGCAGCATGTGTAAGACCCTTGGGTTCAATCTTTAAAATATCAAGAAAAACAAGACAAGGATTATTTTCCTCTTGTTCCTCCTCTCTCCTTTATTCTTTAACATTATTATCTGTATATGAGTACACTGTAGCTGTATTCAGACACAACATCAGAGGGCATCAGACCATTACGGATGGTTGTGAGCCACTATGTGGTTGCTGGGATTTGTAATCAAGACCTTTGGAAGAGCAGTCAGTGCTTTTAACCATTGAGTCATCTCTTCAGGCTCCTACCGTCATTATTTTTTTTTTATTATTATTAATAGAAAGTTTTCCTGTCTCCTCTTAGAGGATAAGGAAGTATGTCTTCCTTGGAGATGTCCCAACTCGATATCTCAATACAGTTAACCATTGATCAGTGAACTAAGGAAATGGATACCTGATTACACTTGAAAGCGGGCTTTGAAATTAAGAAAAGGAAACCTGTTTTGACTTGGTACTTCCAGAAATTCTTATTTTAATTTACAGAATGCCTTGAACTACATAGTCAGATATATTTATCTCTGAGTTAATGTATATATTGTCTCCAAAGCCATTTACAGTATTTCAAAGGCAGCTAGTCAAAGTGATTTTTACTTTGAAACCTACTATCTACCTACCAAACTGACGAAGGTCCAAGCAGAGATTTGCTCCCTCCACGAGTGTAGTATTCCGGCAGATGGTCCACACGTTGAAATACATGTACACTGGCAGTGAGGTAAAAGCTGTGACTCCCAGCCAGGCCAACATGAAGAGGTATGTCAGCATGATAAACTGCAGCAGGGGAAAGGCAGAGAAAGAAAACATGAAAGCTACTGCAAAATGAAGATTGAGAGAAGTCTCAATCTTCAAAGCACACACTACTTTGAGAAACATGGTACATAAATGCTCAAAAGAACATTATTAGGAATTATAATATGAGAATTAGAGAATTTTCCTCATAAAATACTTCATGAGAATTGAGATGTAAAAATACTTATGTTCCTTTGTATTAATGAATTAATTATTCTTGGTTTCTTGTTCAGTACACTGATAGACGGATTTCACAGTATTTTGTGACATGAGGACCAATTCCAAAGCTTTGTTGGCCTGTCAACTCATCTCTTTCACAAAAAAAGTTGAAAATATCTGCTAAGCATCAGAGCATGTTCTGAATGGTAAGGTCTCTTCAACTCTAACTCCAATGTACTGCCTGAAACATTGCACATCACCTTCTAACATAGTTCAAATATAAAATACAAAGATCTATTCTTACATAATATTTTTTTCATCTTTATTAACTTGGGTATTTCTTATTTACATTTCGATTGTTATTCCTTTTCCCGGTTGCCAGACCAACATCCCCCTAACCCATCCCCCACCCCTTCGCTATGGGTGTTCCCCTCCCCATGCTCCCCCAATTACCACCCACCCCCAACAATCACTTTCACTGTGGGGATCAGTCGTGGCAGGACCAAGGGCTTCCCCTTCCACTGGTGCTCTTACTAGGATATTCATTGCTACCTATGAGGTTGGAGGCCAGGGTCAGTCCATGTATAGTCTTTGGGTAGTGGCTTAGTTCCTGGAAGCTCTGGTTGGTTGGCATTGCTGTTCATATGGGGTCTCGAGCCCCTTTAAGCTCTTCCAGGCCTTTCTCTGATTCCTTCAACGGGGGTCCTGTTCTCAGTTCAGTGGTTTGCTGCTGGCATTCGCCTATGTATTTTCTGTATTCTGGGTGTGTCTCTCAGGAGAGATCTACATCCGGTTCCTGTCAAACTGCACTTCTTTGCTTCATTCATTTTATCAAGTTTGGTGGCTGTATATGTATGGGCCACATTTGGGGCAGGCTCTAAATGGGAGTTCCTTCTGCCTGTGTTCTAAACTTTGCCTCCCTATTCCCTCCCAAGAGTATTCTTGTTCCCCTTTTAAAGAAGGAGTGAAGCATTCACATTTTGGTCATCCATCTTGAGTTTCATGTGTTCTAGGCATCTAGGGTAATTCGAGCATTTGGGCTAATATCCACTTATCAATGAGTGCATACCATGTGTGTTTTTCTCTGATTGGGTTACCCCATTCAGGATGATATTTTCCAGTTCCATCCATTTGCCTATGAATTTCATGAAGTAATTGTTTTTGATAGCTGAGAAATATTGCATTGTGTAGATGTACCACATTTTTTGTATCCATTCCTCTGTTGAAGGGCATCTGGGTTCTTTCCAGCATCTGACTATTATAAATAAGTCTGCTATGAACATAATGGAGCATGTGTCTTTGTTGTATGTTGGGGCATCTTTTGGGTATATGCCAAAGAGAGGAATAGCTGGATCCTCAGGTAGTTCAGTGTCCAATTTTCTGAGGAACCTCCAGACTGATTTCCAGAATGGTTGTATCAGTCTACAATCCCACCAACAATGGAGGAGTGTTCCTCTTTCTCCCCATCCTCGCCAGCATTTGCTGTCACCTGAGATTGATCTTAGCCATTCTCACTGGTGTGAGGTGAAATCTCAGGGTTGTTTTGATTTGCATTTCCCTTATGACTAAAGATGTTGAACATTTCTTTAGGTGTTTCTCAGCCATTCGGCATTCCTCAGCTGTGAATTCTTTGTTTAGTTCTGAACCCCATTTTTTAATAGGGTTATTTGTCTCCCTGTGGTCTAACTTCTTGAGTTCTTTGTATATTTTGGATATAAGCCCTCTATTTGTTGTAGGATTGGTAAAGATCTTTTCCCAATCTGTTGGTTGCCGTTTTGTCCTAACAACAGTGTCCTTTGACTTACAGAAGCTTTGCAGTTTTATGAGATCCCATTTGTCGATTCTTGATCATAGGGCATAAGCCATTGGTGTTTTGTTCAGGAAATTTCTCCATTGCCCATGTGTTCGAGATGCTTCCCCGCTTTTTCTTCTATTAGTTTGAGTGTATCTGGTTTGATGTGGAGGTCCTTGATTCACTTGGACTTAAGCTTTCTACAGGGTGATAAGCATGGATAGATCTTCATTCTTTTACATGCTGACCTCCAGTTGAACCAGCACAATTAGTTGAAAATGCTATCTTTTTTCCATGGGATGGTTGTGGCTCCTTTGTCAAAAATCAAGTGCCCATAGGTGTGTGGGTTCATTTCTGGGTCTTCAATTCTATTCCACTGGTCTATCTGTCTGTCTCTGTACCAATACCATGCAGTTTTTATCACTATTGCTCTGTAATACTGCTTGAGTTCAGGGATAGTGATTCCCCCAGAAGTCCTTTTATTGTTAAGGATAGTTTTAGCTATCCTGGCTTTTTGTTATTCCAGATGAATTTGCAAATTGTTCTGTCTCACTCTCTGAAGAATTGGATTGGTATTTTTCTGGGGATTGCATTGAATCTGTAGATCACTTTTGGTAAAATGGGCATTTTTACTATGTTAATCCTACCAATCCATGAGCATGGGAGATCTTTCCTTCTTCTGAGGTCTTCTTCAACTTCTTTCTTCAGAGGCTTGAAATTCTTATCTTACAGATCTTTTACTTGCTTGGTTAAAGTCATACTGAGGTATTTTATATTATTTTGGACTATTATGAAGGGTGTCGTTTCCCTAATTTCTTTCTTGGCTTGTTTCTCTTTTGTGTAGAGGAAGGCTACTGATTTATTTGAGTTAATTTTGTACCCAGCCACTTTGCTGGAGGTATTTTTCAGGTTTAGTAGTTCTCTGGTGGAACTTTTGGGATCGCTTAAATATACTATCATATCATCTGCAAATAGTGATATTTCGACTTCTTCTCTTCCAATCTGTATCCCCTTGATCTCCTTTTGTTTTCTGATTGCTCTGGCTAGAAATTCAAGAACTATATTGAATAAGTAGGGAGAGAGTGGCAGCCTTGTCTAGTCCCTGATTTTAGTGGGATTGCTTCAAGTTTCTCCATTTAGTTTAATGTTAGCAACTGGTTTGCTGTATATGGCTTTTACTATGTTTAGGTATGGGCCTTGAATTCCTATTCTTTCCAGACTTTCATCATGAAGGGGTATTGGATTTGGTCAAATGCTTTCTCAGCATCTAATGAAATGATCATGTGGTTTTATTCTTTCAGTTTGTTCATATTATTGATTACGTTGATGGTTTTCCATATATTAAACCATCCCTGCATGCCTGGGATGAAGCCTACTTGATCATGGTGGATGATTGTTTTGATGTGCTCTTGGATTCGGTTTGCCAGAATTTTATTGAGTATTTGTCCGTCGATATTCATAAGGGAAATTGGTCTGAAATTCTCTTTCTTTGTTGGGTCTTTGTGTGGTTTAGGTATAAGAGTAATTGTGGCTTCATAGAAGGAGTTCGGTAGCGCTTTGTCTGTTTCAATTTTGTAAAATAATTTGGATAGTATTGGTATGAGGTCTTCTATGAAGGTCTGATAGAATTCTGCACTGATCCCATCTGGACCTGAGCTCTTTTTGGTTCAGAGAACTTTAATGACTGCTTCTATTTTGTTAGGAGTTATGGAGTTGTTTAAATGGTTTATATGTTCCTGATTTAACTTCGGTACCTGGTATCTGTCTAGGAAATTGTCCATATCCTGCAGATTTTCAATTTTTGTGGAATATAGGCTTTTGTAGTAGGATCTGATGATTTTTTTGAATTTTCTCTGATTCTGTAGTTATGTCTCCCTTTTCATTTTTGATTTTGTTAATTTGGACACACTCTCTGTGTCCTCTTGTTAGTCTGGCTAAAGGTTTATCTATCTTGTTGATTTTCTCAAAAAACCAACTTTTGGTTCTGTTGATTCTTTGTATGGTCTTTTTTGTTTCTACTTGGTTGATTTCAGCTCTGAGTTTGATTATTTCCTGCCTTCTACTCCCTCTGAGTGTATTTGCTTCTTTTTGTTCTAGACCTTTTAGGTGTGCTGTCAAGCTGCTGATATATGCTCTCGCCTATTTCTTTCTGCAGGCACTCAGAGCTATGAGTTTTCCTCTTAGCACAGCTTTCATTGTGTCCCATAAGTTTGGGTATATTTTACCTTCATTTTCATTAAATTCTAAGAAGTCTTTAATTTCTTTCCTTATTTCTTCCTTGACCTGGTTATCATTGAGTAGAGCATTGTTCAACTTCCATGTATATGTGGGTGTGCTTCCCTTATTGTTAAAGAACAGCTTTAGCCCGTGGTGGTCTGATAGGATGCATGGGATTATATCTATTTTTCTGTATCTGTTGAGGCCTGTTTTATGATCAATTATATGGTCAATTTTGGAGAAAGTACCATGAGGTGGTGAGAAGAAGGTGTATCCTTTTGTTTTAGAATAGGATGTTCTATAAATATCGGTAGAGTCCATTTGGTTCATGATTTCTCTTAGTCTGTCTATGTCTCTGTTTAATTTCTGTTTCCATGATCTGTCCATTGATGAGAGTGGGGTGTTGAAATCTCCTACTATTATTGGGTGAGGTGCAATGTGTGTTTTGAGCTTTAGTAAGATTTCTTTTATGTATGTAGGTGCCCTTGTATTTGGAGCATAGGTATTTAGGATTGAGAGTTCATCTTGGTGGATTTTCCCTTTGATGAATATGAAGTGACCTTCCTTATCTTTTTTAATGACTTTTAGTTGAAAATCTATTTTATTCGATATTAGAATGGCTACTCCAGCTTGCTTCTTCAGACCATTTGCTTGGACAATTGTTTTCCAGCCTTTCACTCTGAGGTAGTGTCTGTCTTTGTCTCTGAGGTGTGTTTCCTATAGGCAGCAGAATGCAGGGTCCTCGTTGCATATCCAGTTTGTTAATCTATGTCTTTTCTTTGGAGATTTGCGACCATTGATATTGAGAGATATTAAGGAATAGTGATTATTGCTTCTTTGTTATACTCATATTTGGATGTGAGTTTATGTTTGTGTGCTTTTCTTAGCTTTGTTTTGTTGCCAAGACGATTAGTTTCTTGCTTTTTCTAGGGTGTAGCTTGCCTCCTTATGTTGGGCTTTACCATTTATTATCCTTGGTATGGCTGGATTTGTAGAAAGATATTGTGTAAATTTGGTTTTGTCATGGAATATCTTGGTTTCTCCATTTATGTTAATTGAGAGTTTCGCAGGATACAGTAACCTGGGCTGGTATTTGTGTTCTCTAGTGTCTGTATGACATCTGTCCAGGATCTTCTGGCTTTCATATTCTCTGGTAAGAAGTCTGGTGTGATTCTGATAGGTTTTTATATGTAAAAATATGGAACATTTCACGAATTTGCATGTCATCCTTGTGCAGGGGCCATGCTAATCTTCTCTGTATCATTCCAATTTTAGTATATGTGCTGCCGAAGCAAGCACCTTACTTAATACTTAATAAAACATTGTGCATCATTATCATGTGTTTTTTGTGAGTTTATGGCAGTGCATATTGCAATACTATACAAAGGTCAGAAAACAGAATTATAGAGTCTTATGAATGTACTAGATATGGAGTTGTCAATAGAATTCACAATACACAAATAATATACCATATACAAACACCCCGCTCTTTTCTTAAAAAAGATATTCAGTAAGAAATATGTGACAATGGAATAGAAATGGCTAGTATTAGGGATGAGGTAGTTTTAATACCAAATTTACTGAACTACAGTTTCTCAGATTTGTCACTATTAATGTTTGGGTCAGATAATTATTTGGTGTGAGGATTGCCCTATAAATTGCAGGATGGTTAGCATCAACTCTAGCCTTATGTACTGTGTATCTATTATGCAACAAAATTTTCCAACATCTAAGTTAAAAAAAAGAAATATCCCACAGTAGAAAGGGATGAAAATACACAGCCAAAGGGGAGGAAATGCAAACCAAATATGTCTATTGCCATTCTGAATGCAACATGAGAGAGCATTAAAATGTTGAAGATAATATGTTTTAAATTTATACTGTGAGAAGTTTAATGCAGAAAAACATTAACACTATGTAAATTACTTGAATATAAGGCAGAAAGAGACATTGTACAAATAAGAAGCACTTAAGAAAATTTAAAGACATATGGCCAAAGCATGGACAGATATTAATAATATTACATTATCAGCTCACTATGACAGACATTATTAAGCTAGAATTGGTAAATATGGGAACTGTATGAATCATTAACTTCCCCTAAAGTTAAAACTGTTTGAATATAAACATTACCAAAATATTCTATGAAATTTTGATAACATTTAAAATTAGGGTTATAAATATATAGAGTCATAAGTGATAAAAATTATATCCTGGGTAATGTGACTAATGTGTGTCTAAATTACAGTTTCCCTTTCTGCTCAGCCATGATCAAGCCTGCATGTCAGAGCAGGTGTCATGGGAGTGGGCAGGCACATCTTCTGCAGTTGACTACAAGCTGCATAGCCACTGAGGGGGCCCACGCAGCTGCTGCCAACCTTCTGGTGTGTTAGGTGTGACTGATGACACAATTGCTACTATTGTAGGAAACTAGTGTGGCTCATGATTCACTTTAAAAATAGGTATTTTATATTCCTCTTAAGACAGTTGAATGATAGGCAAATAATTATCTGTATATAGATGTGCAAATTCTTCCATGATTATTTTTACTATTTGATTTATCCCATTCTGAATAAAATGTCACAATTGACTGCAAATGTCATGCTAGTGGTATATTCTGTGCCATTTGAAATTAGTTTCTAGAGTCTTTCCATTGCCTTTCTATTGCTATAGTATTGTGGATTCAGAACTATAAAGATGGTCTTTATTTTGTCAAACAGGTCAACCATATTTAAAGAACTAAAATCACGTTCTAAGACTCACTGAAGCACTGTTGTGGGTATCTGAACAATAAGAAAGCTTATCATTCACTACAATCATTTAATACTACTATTTGTAAAGTACAAATCAAATTAAGATCAGAAACTGGTCTTTTTGTAGAGAAATTATTTAAGCGTCACTGAGAACTGAGTAAACATGTTTTTTGTTTGTTTTGTTTTTTAACATCAATCCAAGATCTTAATGTACCTTATTTCCTCTGAATCTGAAATTAATTATTACCAATCCAAAGAATTTAGGTAGCAATCACTTTTTAAAGCCCTTAAGTCATATTATTGAACTTCTAGTTCATGGATATGCAGTAAGAGTTTCCCCCAGACACACTAAACTAGGTCATATCACGGAATTGGTTACAAGGTATTCAACATAAAGATTTACTGCTAACTAGAATGTTTATGTTTTTCTTTGTGGCTGAAGAATTTTATTAGTCCTTATTACACTTTCCTTGCATTTTATGGTTTATTTGTTGTAATTGACTTGGAAAAATAGAAAGACTACGTAAGGAAGGGTTCTTCAATGACTCATGATGGGAAATTTATACAATACCACCTTCAAATATATCACATTTGATTTTTACTACTTTCATGTATTAGTAGATACATGCTTTATCCTATATTATTAATATATATCTGATTTATCACTAAACTCATTAAAAAGAGTTAAGACAAATATCAATAAATTTATAAAACAGAAATATTATGATGTAGTTACTCAAATATTTAGCTTAACACAGAGATATGTTTAAAAGAAGAAAAAGAAATTTAAATGCATATGTATTGTCTATAGATTAGGGTAAGTAGTTTCTATTATTTTGTGTGACAACCTAAGGATCTTTAAAATCCTTAATAATAAACCAAGTCTTCTTGCAGTACATATGATTTAACAATTTAATACCAACATTTCACAACAAAGACTTTTAATTTAGAACTCTTATTATGAAGTTGTAGGATGGCCATCCTTGAAGGACAAGTCACAACATTAAAAAGTTTTAGTTCTCTTCAGGTGACTACAAGCATCTGTGTGATGCTGAAATCAACCGACATTTCATGCTGAGTCCAGAGAAACGACATACCCAAGCGCTCACACATCTGCCACAGGTGGTGATTTTGAAGTCCCCATAGAGATCTTTGATGGCCCCAGTTGTGAAGAAACCTTCCACCATCAGTAAAATGCCATAGACAAAGAAAGCAGCCGCAATGCCATAGATCACATACTTAAAGATATCAATCCTGGGGACAAAAAGAGAAAACCAAAACCAAGGTGATTTATTTCAATGATTTTTGTCATTTGTTTATAAAATGTGATCCTCATATGTTCATAGATCTTTTGCAAAGAAATAAGGATGTGCACAGAACCAGGTATTCAAAACCTCAGCATGTATCATGGAGGAGCTATTGGAAGGGGATGGCTATTGGGAAAGGGAATGTCACTTTTCTTCAGGAATATGAACTTTGAGAGGCTGACCAGGCTTCTGTATATAGTCCTAAACCCACACACATGCAGGCAATATTAAGTGGATTCAGTGAGTATTAAATTAAATAATAAAGGAAAGAACATGAAGTTCAGAAGAAAGTGGAGGAAGATAGGAGAGGAACTGCAGAGGAGAAAGGGGGGTGGTGGACTGCCTTGGATCTGAACACACTATATTAAGTGAAATATTTGCTAATAAAACTGATATAAAAGAACACATAATCATAATGGTAGGTAGATTATAAAACATGTATATTCTATATGCCTAATGTCAACCTATGAATTTTGTTCTGCCAGCAAGGGTTTTTGTGTATATAGGCTTCTTCTTCATCCTCTATAGTCTCCTTTGTTCTCTGGTCACAGTAATAATGTCTATGAAACAGACTATGTTAGACATCTAATTTAATTATCATCTTTGTAGTGAGTAGCTTATTTCTCTTAACATGAAATTTTTGCAACTCATCCACATCTTATCACATATCAGAATTTATTTTCTAATGATAAATAGTAGTTCCCTACCTATATACTATATTTTCTTTACATAGATGTTTGTCTGTAGATATTTAAATTGTTTTGTACTCTGGCCTTTGAAACTCTATGCAATAAACATGGTAAACCAGCTATATTTTGTCACTACACTAGTCTCTAGTGCATTTGATTTAACTTCTATCATAGAATATCACGAGTATTTTCTTGCAACTAGAGTACCAACAATAAAAAGGAAGAGAATTCTCCATATGACAAGTAAACTTTTCTTGCAGAATCACAAATTAATATTAAGTAGAAATGATCCTGAAATCACCCCAGCATAATTTCTGAGAGGTTTAAAACAGTAATTCTCCATTTCTCACTGTGGTAAAAACATTGGTAAAAAAATCCATACTAAAATTAGATTTAGGAAACATAAACATATTCATACAGAGAACTGATACATACATGATAGCTACAGTTAAACATGGATATATAGATAATAATGGGTAGATGACAGATGATATACTTCTATCCCATAGCTCTGTATTTAGGAGATCAATGCTCATTAAATTTAGAAAGAAGAATTAGCATGTTTGTAAATAAATTTCTATTTACAGCTCTTGATTTCAAAAATATCTACTCTGTGCTTATGGTCCATATAATATCTATTTAAAACACAGAAATATTTATAAACATAGTTGTATCCTGTAGATGAAGAATATTCTATGAGTGCTAATTTTCATACATTATCTCTACTACTGAGTAGTTCACTGTCACTGAGATAAGAATTGCAGAAGATGTCAATAAAATGCAAATGTGGGGATACCACCACCTCAGTGATTTCTGTTATCTATACTAAAGAATAGATCATACACAATAAGTGGAATATATGAGCTTTATACTTTATATGTCATTTGGATATGATATTTTATCCTTAATACAACCTCAATATTGAAGTACCTAAGGGATAAATCTCATGAGTATAGCATAAATTTCTAACACATTCAATAAAACTATTCGTTGTCACAAAACTTACCAATCTCTTTCATAAATAATATATCTATGATTTTACCTAATAAGATTTCCACTCAATTATTAAAGGAGGAGAAACTACTCGAAAGATACAGGCAGATTGGAATGATGTGGCTTCAAGCCAGTACCTGGAAGAGATAAATTGTTGAACCTTCTGTAGAGTCTTGGACATGAGTCTGCCCCTGATAACAACTTTATTCCAGACTCATGAACTTTCCAACTATGAGAGAATATATGTTTTTATCCATCTTCCTTGTTGTCTTTCTCCTTATTTTTTCCTTAATGCTAGGGATTGAACTCGGGTTCTCCTTGTGTATGTTACTTCTCTACATCTATCCACAGTCCCGTTCCTATACTTGAAGCCACAATAATTTGAAGCTATTTTTTATGGAAGTATCAGGTTCATACATTTGTTCATCTAAATGGAAGAAGCCTATGTATGACAAAGTTCTGACACTGTCTAATGTGTCAATGATTTGCAAGTAATTTACTAGCATACACTGATTGGATTGTAGTGCTAGAGTATGTAATCTCTCTTCTGAATTGGGAAGTGACAACTTTCGAAAGCAGGAAATGGCTACTGTATCCTAATGACTTGAAACCTATGTATTACTGAGCAGGAGATAAGTTCTTTGATGTAGAAAATTAGAAATTGCTTTTCCATTTTCTGTTCTACTATGTTTCATGAAATAATACAGATATGATCCATAAAGTTCATATTTAATAACTTTTCATGAGATAAAAGTAAAAATGACATATTCTCTTATTAGATTTACATGCCTACTGTGGTATGGTTAAGTATAAATGCCACAATGTTGCTCAAAAGATTCCTGGAACTTTTTTTAATTTTACATGATCAAAACTCCATATTATTGAAAAATAACTCTAATTTAGTCTGACTCTCCAACCCAGCTACTTTTTGAGTTCTACTTTTTTAGATGAAACAGATTATGCTAGTCGTTTTATTTAATGACCATCCTTGTGGTGAGTAGCTTATTTTAGGTAACATGAAGTCTTTGCCATTCATTCACATCTTGGCACAAGTCACGATATATTTTCTAATGTTCAGTAGCAGTTCACTGCCTATATACAATATTTTCTTCCCCTACATATTCATCTGTGTATATTTAAGTTGTATTATACCCTGGCCTATGAAAGTCAATGCAATGAACATAGTAGAACAGCTATGTCCTGATTTTATTTTTAAATAACTACTCGAATTATTGACATGTAAGTAAGCGAAGTATGTTTAAAGGGAAATTTATATGGTAATGTATCTTTCAAATATCCCATCCTTTGGATGAAGCTAAAATCTTGTCAAGAAAAAGATTTTCTAAGATATTCCTTTGTTTCACATTCAATACAATAAAAATTATTCCTAGAAATCTGCTTGTACATCGCCTTTCCTTCTTGAACTATGACCTTAATGATGCATACATGGTGGTATATGTTTTGAATTGTACATGCATAAGAATGTACTCACAATACGTATATGATATATATAATATATGTGTGTGTGTATATGTATAGTATATGTATATGTAGAGACTATCTAAAAAATCATAAGAAAGAACAATGATATGGAGATAATCTCATGCTATCTTTACTTGCTACATATAATAAATATTTCTTTGTTTTCTTATTTTTCAGCTGGACTTGCTTTAGCTTTGCATTCATGAAGATTTGAACCCATTAAATTCAATGACAAAATGACAACCTGTAATATCCCACCTCTCAGACTTTGTCTCTTTGTAAATCCTTTCAAAATTCTCAATGTTTGTTAAAACCATCTAAAAATTAAAAATAGCTTGTGCTTTATGTGTAGACATGGGATAAAGAAAAAACAGAATTATCAGTATTCATTCTTCCAATTTCTTATATAAATATTAATTCTATTACTTTGAAAACTTACACTCCAGCATTGCATTATGACTACATTAAAGAGAACACATTTTTCAGTGGTTTTAAGTTATAGCATGTTTTACAATATGGAGATCCATTTTCTCTATTCTCTACTTTTAACAGTGGTATAAAGAATAACAGCCTTCAAAGATGTCTACACAATACTTCTCAGCAAGTACTCATGAGCCTCTTTGTAAGCTCAAAAGGATTTTGCAGATTTTTTAATGATCACCAGTTAGAAAATATATCCTGGAGTAAATGAATACATTCAATGTAATTGTATGAATCTTTAAAACAGAAGATGTAAGAGCGTCACTATAAAACTCAGAGGGAGATTTCCAGGATGCCACATGCCTGGCTTTGAAGATGGAAAGGAACAAGGACCAAGAATGCAGGTGGCTTGTCAAAGATGGAATAACTCCAGAGATTCCAGATGGAATACAGTTTTGCCAACATCTTGATCTCAGCTCATTGCAATAAACCTAGTGAGACCTGCTTCAGATTTTGACTTCTGAAACTGTAAAATAATCAATTTCTTATTGTTAAGAAACATAGTTTCTGTTTCTTAAGCACCTTTAAGGATTTGTAGTATAAAAATTGCCTGGTAAAAATGCACATTACTTGACTTATTTCAGAACTCATCAATTCAATAAGATTTTTCTAACACCAGTTTTACCTATAAAATAATGATCTGATCTCCAAGGTTAATCAGTTATCTACATGAACTCTTAATTTGTCTGCTATTGAAACATTTTGTAAGTAAAAGGTGAAACTGGTTTACGTATCAACACTGTAGATGTGTAGAGAAAGTTTACAGACTACCATAGCTTCAAAGCCTTACTTTATCTTGCCTTAGTCTTATCTTGTCTCCTTGTTTCAACCATTAAAATGTCAGTAACTGTTTTGTTATTAATTCCCAAAAAATAAATATGAACAATGAAAACTGTAGATATTATAAATTTATAACATTAGTTGGAAATAAAACAGTGAATATTTGAGGTTAATGCTTACTTCATTTTAAATTATTAAATAATATATAATATAGAAAATTAATTTTGATACATTAATATAATGTCAGAGTTAGAATATTTTAAAAATATAATGTGTCTGTCTGTAAATCAATGTTAACATATCCTGAACCCTTTCTATTATTTTTAAATAAAATGCAACACTTATAAAATAAATTATAGAGAGTTTTATTTAAGGGTAAAGCTAACATGTGACCAAACCTCAGAATATTTATTCAAGAGGCCAAATTATTTAGCAATTAAGTGTTTGGATCACCTTTTGATGTCTAAATTTTAACATACCCATATTTCATTGTTTTTAAATTTGTTGTGTAGTCATAAAATACTTAGCCTTCTCTTGCTTGCTTTGTCAAAAGATGAGTAAAGAACACAGCAGTAACACACTGTCAAAACCTCTCCCAGGTAAGAGATTCTGGGACAAAACTTAGAAGAGTTCCTCTTCACCACACACAGCAGATATTGAGTCATTTGCAGAGGGTGTGAGCTGGAGGGGTTGTGCTAATATGTAGATGTTGTTGAAATGGAAGGATAATGGGAGGAGATTAAATTATAAACTAACTTCTCACAAGTTTGGAGCCCATACAAGATGTGGACTTGAAAAACCAAATCAACCTATCAATGTCTAAAATGCTTCTGGAAAACAACTAATAAGGAGGGCAGTAATGGGGGAGGATTGGGAGGGAACACCCATATAGAAGGGGAGGGAGGGGTTAGGGGGATGTTGGCCTGGAAACTGGGAAAGGGAATAACAATTGAAATGTAAATAAGAAATACCCAATTTAATAAAGATGGAGAAAAAAAAACCTTAACAGGTTACCTTAGCCAATACAATTTTTCCAGCTACATCCATTTATGTGGAAATATTAGAATTTCCTTTTTTTCTTTTTTTGAATAAAGAAATGTATTTTAAACAATAAATGCAATAAAGTTATATTAATCATAAAAAATCTAAAAGCCGATTTAAAAAACATTCTCTGCTTTCTTTGAAGGCTTCCACACCTTGACTGAACAATGACAAACTATTTAACAGGTAGTTTTAACCGGGAAGTTAGAATGTAGAGTGCACCAGTGGTAGTGCATGCCTAAAATGTCACTCTGAAGAATGGAAACCAACTGCAGACTTAACTGTGAAGAGTAAAACTCCATGGTAGACGGAGGACTAGTAAAACTCAATGGCTACATTTCATGGTTTCATGTTTTTCAAAGATTGTCCTTCAAAGTTAGAGATGTGGATTATTCTTAGATACTTGCATTTATTTAGGAGGTGAAGAGAGAAATAAAGGAAAAGGGAGAGGAAAGGTAGAGGGGAGAGAAGGGTAGAAAAAATAATGGAGGACGGAAAGAAAGAAAGTGAGAGAAAGAGAGACAGACAGACAGACACACACAGAGGGAGGGAGGGAGGGAGAGAGAGAGAGAGAGAGAGAGAGAGAGAGAGAGAGAGAGAGAGAATATGATAAAGAGAATAACTCCTCAGATCCTTAGTAAAACAAGTGGAAATTGAGGGCCTTTAGAAATTTTCATCTTGGGGATGGAGAGATGGCTCAGCAGTTAAGAGAACTGACTGTTCTTCCAGAGGTCCTGAGTTCTATTCCCAGCAACCACATTGTAGCTCCCAACCATCTGTAATGGGATCTTGGGTATCTGAAGACAGCTACAGTGTACTCTTATACACAAAATAAATAAAAAAATCTTTTGTAAAAAAGAAATTTTCACCATTGTATGGTAGCTCTCTCATCTAATTAAACAAGCCATATTTTCTTTTTTAAGCATGTGATGTAGGAGTCTTAATACATAAATAAACACTAAAATTAATCACATGCTTTCTCTATGATCATTTTCCTATGTATTCTTTTCAAACAACTTTTTCATGGGCAAGTCATATCACCCATAAGTCTAATATTTGTCTCATCTACTTTATGGTTTTTGTTTGGCATCCTCTGTTTCTCTTTTTATTTTTCCTATTCTTTCTAACATTCCCATCCCTGTAGGCAGCCCACCTGAAGGCAATCTCCACAACTTTGAAGTCTTCATAATTACAAACTTCTCAGTTCTCAGCCATCACACTGAGAGATGGATGGTACAGACCTTTGCTGTATTCTTCTGCTTTTCTTTGGAGGGGAGTTGCTTTTCTTTGGTTGGTTTTTGTTTATTTGTTTTTTTTGTTTTGTTTTGTTTTGCTTTTTTGTTTATTTTTGGGGTTTTTATGCAAATCAATCTATATGGAAGCTCTCTGAGACCTATATAATGAATTTTAGGAATTGAACTATGAAAAGAAATAATTTGACCTCCCCCGAATCAATGTACTATTCTCCTCATCCAAATATACTTTATTGGTCTTATATTTGACTTCTTGTATAATGGATCAAATGTACAATAAAAAATATGTAGTCTAAAGTTTCTTCTAATTTCACTTTCCAAAACACACACAGATAGTATCCTCAAAGTTTGAGCAGAGATCTGTGATATCTTAATATTTGCTGATTAAATACATTTATAATTAATTATTTATCTATATATAGTCATTTATTAGTCTTCTGACACCGTACAAACTTTATGTGCTATGACTGAATAAAGCAATTTGAATTCAGACTAAATATAGAGAACTGTGGATTCAAAGACATCTGTGGTAGCTTAAAATAATGAACAGTGAGAACATATTTTGTCCAGACTAGGCTGAGATATAACTAAAAAGAAAATGTCAGTTTTATCACATTAAAATATGTCCATGAAATCATCTCACCAAAACTCTCCTGAACTAACTAGCAATAACCCAATTGGATTTTCTTTTCTTTCTTCTTCATCTCCTCCTCTCTCTCCCTGAAAGAAAGGGGTTCATTATGTAGCCCTGGCTGTCCTTGAACTCAGCATATAAACTAGCCTGGGCTGGAATTCAGAGATCAGCCTGTCTCTGCCTCCTGGATGCTGGTGATAAAGGTTCTGCACCACTGTGCCCTGCTTACCCAGTTGGATTTTGAAATAACTCAATACATTCCATGTGAATTATAGGCATATGAACTTTAAACAAAGGATGATTCTAGCAATCTAAATCTAAGATGCTGATTTGGTTCTATGTGTTTGGTAATGTTAAACTCAATAAATCATAGGAATGCATATTTATTACATAATTCGATGGGTAAAGCTAGTTTAAAATAATGTTATAATATGAAATAGACAACTTTTAATTTGCTAATAAGTATCCATATGCAAGTTTGGGGGACATAATATTTCAAATATATGGATTGTAGTTTTTAATAGTTATTTCCCATTTTCTCAGCACTGAGGATTGAATTTCATAGACTCTAGATGAGGCTCTCATACTCACAAACTAAGTGTTACGTTCTACCACATGGCACCATCCTCAGCTCATTTTGTGATTTTAATGTTGAGAAAGACTCATACTAATTTTCCAAGGATGACATTGAACATACTCTATATTTGAGCTTCAGATTCACCTTAACTCAGCCTCATGAGTAGCTGAGCTCATAGAGATTTGCCACATGTCTTGGCTGGTCTCATTGCTTCAGTAATTCCTTTTTTTTTTCTAATCACTGCTTGTGTAAGGACTGCAGGCTTCCTTCATTATATTTCAATTTTAGTGATCAGAATTTATCAATGTTTAAAGTCTTCAAATTTTTAAGATAAATATAAAAACTAAATAACTTTTCCTTAAAATACATGCTACCTCTTCTTTTGCCAAGAACATATCCTTTTTCCCACAGAGTAGAGAATTGTAATTCTATTGGACAGCAAGAATGTACATCTGTTTTCTCTACATTCACAGGGAATATTAACATTAGTTACCTCAGTGATATTACTTATTAAAAGTATTGTTGAAAACAATATGCCTATAGTTTATTAAGAATAAAGAAATTTGGCAACATTGTAAACTGTTTTTGAGACAGGGTCTTCATGAAGCCATGTAGATCAAGCTGGTTTGAAACAGAGATCTGCCTGCCTCCTTTTCCCAAGTTCTGGGATTAAAGGTGCCAGCTACTATATTTGGTCCTAATATTGCATAGTTTGATACTGTAGTTATAGGAGACTTCTAATAAGGAGTTAGTAGATCTCAGTGTGACACCAAGAATGGATTTGGATAAATTGCAGTTGATTACTTTGGATATGGTTAAAGAGCAATGGCACCACAAACAGCATGACAGCCATTATGATTTGAAAGTATAAAAAATCTGTTTCCAGAAAATGTGAGCATACAGTAAAACCAATTGAGTGTGTTTAGAAAGGAGTAAAATAAATATTTCAAACATACAAAACAAAACAGCATGAAATAAAGTCAAGTAGTGTCAAGGCTAAGAAACATGAGTAGCTTTGGAGAAAGATAGTTTGTATTAAAAAACATATAAAAATAATTTCTGTCTATGATTATGAAATCACCCAAGAGATTATGAGAATTAATTATTTGGAAATGAATACTCTTGTAAGTGAATCCCAAAGATTTGTTCTCTATAATATTAAAGAGGCTTAAACCAGAACAAAAGACTTTCACTTCCAGACTGCTAGAGTTATGTTTACAAAAATATTATTTTTACATCTTCATAACTTTTATCCTATAGGTACATTTTAGGGCATCAAAAGCACAATTCTGTTTGATATTTAATTTTTATCTTACAGGAAACCATAATAACTTTTAACAATATTTACAGTATTTAATGTAATGTAGAGGAAGTAATATAATTCATGACTGGGTTAAAGTTGTGAAGTGTCTACTCCTGCTTAGAATTTTATAAATTTCCTAGAATTAACAGTCAAGCCTAGATTTGTGCCTGCCTTTATCCTCTGTCTTTTCATATTCATTTTAAGAAGAGCCTATGTTCAAATTTGAAGAACAAGGCAAAATTTTCTGGCTTCATGGAACTTTAATTCGTATAAAAGTCTTGATAAAACCTCTATTACTTTGGCCTTGGGTACTATGCAAAGTACTTTGTGTTCATTGACAGATCAACCCACTTTTTTATTTTTGTTTTTTGTTGTTGTTTTGTTTTGTTTTTCTAATCATCACCTTACCTAGCTAGGCCTCTATTTATTTAGGATAATAGTAGGAACATAAACAATGTAACGCACTTACTAAAAGGTGGATGTAAAAAATGACTTACATGGTAAAAACATCCAGTGTGTCTCCAGCAGTTCTTGCCATCTCAAAGTAGGTCTGCAGAATGTTGACTGTTCCAGAAAGGGCTTCATGACCACAGCCACAGAACAGGGCAACGCCTGCATACAGCAGGATGGTAGCAATCAGAGAAGCATAGGGAATACCTCCCAGGCATTTAATGCAGCACTCAAAACACCCTGTAGAAGAGCAAATGAAAAAAAGAAGGAAAACTCATGTTATTTATGCATCTTGATAAAATATTTCTATGACCTCAACACTATAGGATATTATATTAATATTGATAGATGATCCCAAGCCAAGCACATTAGATCAAGTCCTAGAGGGTACTGGAAAGAATGAGGATGAAGTCCATTGTTACAGTCCATGCTCTGCCATCAGGTGGACACTTGCGAGGCTCACAACTTCATCTTCTACCCTAGTCCAGCCGAAGCCCCTCTTTTCTAACCATACTCCTATAAACCACCACACAAGCATGCATATCACTCTGGTTTAAATTCATTGCTCATATTTTTATGTGCTTTAATTTTATTTAAACAGTGTTTATTTCTTTGAACTATTTATACAATTTTCAGATCATTATTTGAAACCTGTAGTACTCTGCAAATTCAACTGAGTTTTGACCTACAGAACACAAATGTAGAGAAGAAACAAATCAGGCCGTATTAGAATACATATTCTAATACTAATATTAAAGAAATTAAAGATGAGTTCTGAGTTCATATATGTGTGTTCCTTACACAGTGACTCATAATGAAAAATATATTTATAGCTTTTGGTTAAAAATAAATGAAAAAGACCTGGACACAGATGAAGGCAGAGAACAGGAAGAGCATAATACTGATCCCATCACTGTGAGTTTTAACAGCTTAAATCTTTTGACTTACAATAAATGGAGAATATAAGAGGATGACCTTGTATTGTTTTTATGATGATTAAATGAGACAATATATAAAATAATACCTGTACCACAAACAACTCCATAAATGTAAGCTGCTGTCATTAGTCATAATTCAAATTGAGGATAGAATTGATACTATAGCATGAAATTAATTTGCTCCATAATACACTTCATATACGTGTCCTGAAGATAATTGTGTAATATTTTTAGTGGGTCTACATTCTAATTATATCCTGTCATATGAGGCTTATTCTTAGACTCTTCACTGGCAGCACTGTCTCAGGGCTAAAAATGTTACATATTTGGGAGGATTTGTCTTTCAGATTATATTACTTTTTGGTTATAGATTCTTTATCTTTGTGCATCTTAATCTTTATGTTTTATATGCAACAAGATATAAAATAGGAGATTCAAAAGTTCCCCTGTAAAGTGACTTTATGTTTGGAGAATGAGCTAGTGTGTTATTTTGATATAGATCATTACACAGGCTTAGAGAAGCGTAACCCATAAGATTTCCTTCAGAAGAAATTTAAACAGGAGGCCACCCCCGCCCCCAGTTTTGTTGCTCTTTCTTATGAAAGAAAAATTTTATTTCCTGAATATATATATATATATATATATATATCCTACACACACACACACACAGAGAGAGAGAGAGAGAAAGAGAGAGAGACAGAGACAGAGACAGAGAGACAGAGAGACAGAGAGAAATAGAGAGAGAGAATATATAGGGAAGTAGAAAAGGTTAGAACAGCTTGAAACTTCATATAGTAGAAAAAAATTTCACCAACAGATGGCTGAGACCAGTGTATAGTATTTGAATGTCATTGAGCCCACTTTTGGTAGAGCCTAAAAGGGTGGCAGAGAAAAAAAAAACTCGACTATTTTCTTTCAATCTTCTATCCTTTCCATCTCAGTAATTACTTAAAATTGAAGGGGAAAACAAGTACTAACAAGATTAGTACTAACAAGATTAATACTAACAAGAGAAAAGACTTCCTAATCTGTCAAGTTTACCAAATGGCTACAATGACTTTGAGTCCTAGTTTTATGGTTCCTTTCTGTTCCTATTCTCAAAGCATTAGATAGTTAGGGAAGGATTCTACTGCAGACCCTTTATAATGTCAAAACTAAATGCTCACGCTCAACATGATCACCTGCTTATAAGTTCAGACACAAAGAAAAGATAATAAATAGTGAGTGTTATCACCTTTGCTTTATCCTAGAGCACAGGACTTTTTACAGGAGAATAAAATGGGAAATCAGAGTACCTCAAGAACAGATAAAATAAACACATAAAAATGATCACCAAAATGGTCATTGAGGACTTCTGGTTAATGTTATTTCCAATGTAGAGCTAGTTTGTACTTAGTTCATCTTTATCCTACTGTGCTGTGTGTGGGCAATATTAGCTTCTGTGCCATGTTTTATCTCCCCAAGAAGAAATGTGCTCACAAACCAGAACATCAATTGCAACTTTAACTTGCTAGTGGCTTCCAAAATTTAGAAATATATAATACACTAGAGGAAAACAAAGTTGGTGACTCTGAATTAATACACATTTCGAAAGTAGTTCAGTATCCAAAAGACACCAAAATGTATCCTTCTTCCATGTTGAAATGCTGTCATATAAATTACTCAGAATTATGTTACCTTTGCTGACAAATGCAAGTTCCTGTAAATTTCCATTTCTGTGCAGTAGAAAAATTGAGGATAGAAAAATTGAAGTGTTGACCCTTTGCAAAACTTCTGTTCAAATTAAATCCTTAAGCGTCTCACTGTGGACATACTGAGCTTGTGAACGACTACATCCTCATCAAAGCCTTTCTTCCTATGAGCCTGAGCAGAGTTGTCTACTGCATTTAAAGAAGTCTTTTTGAGCTCTCATATGGAGAAGCTGCACATCATTTCAGCATTCTCTCCAGCTGCCAGAATCCCACATAGTTGCTGGTAGGGGAGCTTCTTTCCACCCACAGTGAGAAACAGCCTTGGCAGATAGTAGCATTACCATAGCAACCATGCCTCTGGGCCAGGATGCACTCCCAGTAATCACTGTTGAAGGCTGAGGATTCTGTTGTCCCCCATCATCATGCTTTTACTGAACCTAAAGTACAAAAACACTCTATTAAATGAAAATTAATGAAGTATAGTAAGTGGGGTTCTGGCACTGGAGGGAATAGATTTCTTGAGAAAAAAATCTCTACAAAGACAGTAATGATCACTTTGTATATTTTCAACACTACATATTACGAGAATAGGACCTTTTAATTCTCAAATAAAGCTAAGATTCAAATATTGATGGAGAATTGGCCTGCTATATCCATGTGTGCACACAAAAAGCATTTATTATGTCCAGTTTCTGGGTAAAGTGTCTCAAGTAAAATAATGCAATATTGCTGGTTTTAAGATAAAGATAAACATGAAAGGGTTCAGAAAGCTTTGTTTTCAACACAAAGACATTAGCGTTTTGACCATTATTTAATGAGGTTATATAAAGTGGTTTCTTCAGATATAAAATTTGCAGAGGAATCAGAAATTCCCCTGATATGATTGTTCTTAAAAGGTGCATATTTACCTTTTTATACACTATAAAATCTGTTTGCCCCTACTGAACTATTAACAAACAAGCACAGTCCTTGACTACAATTATTTCTCACTCTGTACCAAAGTGAAAAACAAGAACTAAAGGAACAAGAAAGAAAGAGTAATTAAGTGGAAGCCAGACAACAGAAAAGAGAGAACAACAAAATAAGAATAATCACATACGAAAAATGTATGCATTCATGATTTTTTCCTAGTATCTTTTATTGAGGACATGTATTCAAAAAAAATTCCTACCTTAGTCATTACCAGATAGGCAGAGAGGAGTTTTGATTTATTAGCTATCTATTCTCCTCTGCTATATTTGTTCTCCTTGTCCCTGTCCCTGTTCCAGTCCCTGTCCCTGTCCTCTCCTTTCCCTTTCTCCTCTCTCCCTCTCTTCTCTCTTTACTTTTCCTTCCTCTTTTCTCTCCCTTTCCTTTTCCTCTCTTCTCCCCCTCCTTCTCCTCGCCTCTCCTCCTCTCTTCTCCTTCTCCTCTCACTATCTCTGTCAATAACACCTCCCATCCTATCATAATCATATCGTACATGATCGTAGCACATCAATTACCTACCACATACCTGTCTTGATTTATGGTAGAGGAAACTGCACTCACACAGTCATTTTTTCAGGTGTGCCATTACCACTTAATTTATCCTGTACATTTTAGAGATTCTATATATTAACTCAGTATATTTTGATTGGCTTTTTCATATTTATTTTAGAACTATGACCCTTAAATTATTTTCTAGGTCCTGAGAATAATTTTGGAATGTTTTGTTATGTTGTTGATAATCATGTCATCTATGAATATTCTAAGTGCTTTCGCTGTCTTTTCTACACTTGTACATTCTTATTTATAGTTTTTGTTATCTTACTCTGTTAAGTAAAATCAATTAAATGTAAAGAAAAACTGTATCATTTTTATTTCTATAAGAGAAACAATGTTTTATTATTAATTTAATGTTGTCTTCTTTGTCTAAATGGGTCTTTTGTGTTTTGAATTCTAAAACTTACTTTTATATCACATGGAAGTTCAATTTTTGCTACCCTATTACCAATCATGTCAATATTTTTCTTATATTTTATTTTACTTATTTTTTCCTTATTGGACTTTATTATTTTACTTCAAAAACCAGTAGTCATGCTAATTTTTAATATGTAGCTAAAATTTTACCTTACCATAATTTTTATTGGATATTTTGTTTTTATAAGTCTACTTAAGGATATGATTATTTAACCCTCACAGAGATGCCAGGGATGGTGCTAATGGCTAGAGATGTAGAAATTAACAGGACCAGCAGTCTTCATTATCCTGGACCCCTGAGATCTCTCAGACACTGGATCACCAATCAGGCAGCATATACCAGCTGAGACGAGGCCCTCAACACATATACACTAGAGGACTCCTGGGTCTGAATTCAGTCAGAGAAGTTGCCCTAGGGGCCCCAGGAAGTTTAGAGGTCTGGTTGGGTGGGTGGGGTGGGGACATCCTTGTGGAGACTGGGGTGGCAGGGTAATGGGATGTAGAAAAGTAGGAGGATGGACGAGGAAGGGAATAATATCTGGAGTGTAAAATTTTTTTAAATGACAAAAAAGAGATAGAAGGTAGATAATGAACAAATTGTCAAAATTATATTTATGAGTATTTATTTGTGAAAAGGGTGAAGAAATTTTGAATAAAGAAGACAGATTAGTAATATTAAAATATCAAGTAAAGGAATGAGTAAATGAGGTGGCATCTACAAAATATCAAAAAGATGTGAAGATATATTAAATAAAACATTCTAGTGGAATTCTTTTCTTTAATAGAAGACTAAATGGCAAGGAAAATACCTATACCAAGGTAAAACACTAAGACAAAGATGGAAATTGGAAAAAATGCACTATAGGAGATTTAAGGAAGAAGCAACCTTCATTACCAAGCGTGAGATGTGTCAATAACTAGGGTAAAACAGAGGTCGGATTTTCATAGAATAGTTAATGTGAAACAGTTTTCTAGAAGTTGAGAGGATAAGCCTCTAGCTAGTCAGAGATCACTCAGTTGCCTTTTGATGATTTTTCTGCCCAATGGTCTAATGCCCATTCACTAATGCTGCAGGGCAGCATGCTAGAACCTCGAAGCCCCTGAGGCCTGATGATGAATTATGTTGCCCCAAGGATTCTTGAAATTTCAAAGAGAAGACCCCAGAAATCAATTTGGGTATTAGACAAATCTTGGTAATCGATGAGGGTCTTAGTATTATCTTCAGAAGTGGGAAATGAGAGATTATCAGCTAAAGTTAAAATATTAATAAATCTTTACACCCTTCACCTCTTTTTAAGCTGTCACCTCAGTTTCCACTTTAGCCTTTGCATTTTTAATGGAGTGGAGACCAGCTGATTTTCTCCTGCCCAATTGTAGATAGAAACACATCCCCTGGTGGGACTGAGAGAACCATGACAGAAATTCACAGGGCTAAGCTCATTCAATATGCTCACCCCTTTTGTATATCTGGCCAAATGCCAGATACACTCAATCACTGTCTGAATCATAAACAAAAGTTTGGTTGTGTGTCTATTAGGTCTATACATGTTTTATGTAGAATTAATTAAGATTGTTATTATTTGGATGCTACTTGTTCCTACATATTAATGAGCTAAAATGTAAGCATTTAATGCTGCTCCAGAAACTTCAAAAATATCATATCAAAATGCATGTTCTTTATGTCTTGTGATCACAATATTATTTAGTAAATCAGAATCACTGACATTAGGCTAAAAATGTAAAAGTATCCAAATATTATAGATATAGCTCCTTGTAGATGATGATTCAAGGATAAACAATGATAGTTCAAACTTAAACTTATAAAAAATATTTATACTAAACAATGCTTATCAAACATTTTACTGATTGATAGTATAAATGTTTTTAATGACTGCAATTAATAAGAGTATAATCCAGTATACATTATAAACAGTATATATAAACAGATTATAACTCAATAATATAATATAATAATTATAACTCAAATAATTAAAAATTTTAAAATATTGTCTTTATTAACATTATTTTCAAATATTTCTTGCTTTTATTCATATACAGAGTCAGCTTGTTAAGAAATCTGTGATCTATCATCACAATCATAACCTTAGCACAACTGAAGCCACAGTGGAAATACAGTATAGACCTTGAACCCCAGCAGGTAGGCAGTGAAACCTACCGAAATAAAAACAAAAACCTAATCCACAAAGTCCATAGTTCTGGGAAAGTCTCAGAATGTTTTAACGTTGCTTTTTGGCTTCTTTAGTTCTGCCTTTTGTTAACTCAAGTGTGTCAACTCAGGATGTGTATTTCAGGTGGGCTTAAAAGCCCACCCTGAAAAGAAAGGCTCAGGGCTATGCTGGGGTCCCAAACCCCAAGAGTAGTTAATGGCTGCCTAATAAAGACTATCTCTTGATTTATACCTGTTCACTAGTTAGTAGTCTTCTCTGGAGGATATCTCACAATACTATGTTGTTATATAGCATTGCCAAAATAGTGTTCTCCAGTGATGGACAGGTTATGACTGTAAATATTTTAGTCATTGCTACAATACTGTACTTAAACCACGTTCTAATAAAAGAAAACAAGTTAAAAGGATGTCCCAAGTTTGGAGGCTTTCTTTTACCCTCTTACTTTATAGTTAATTAACAAAATCACCAGAAATTATGTCCTAACTAAAGACCCCAGATTCCCATCATTTTTTAGCGGATTCTGATGTACAGAATCATGATGTTTTAAGATATATCTGTAAACTATGGGACACATATAATATAGTGATTAAACAAGTATCATTACGAGAACTTATGAACATTATTATCACACAACTAATCTTATCCCTGAATTTTCTATGAACACCTTGACCTGTCTCAGAAACATGGTCAAGACTACCACTACATTAACTGGCATCATCTCCCAGCTCTTTATGACCCACGTGACAGCCGAGTGACTATTGTCAGTAGACACTGAAATGCATATGAAAGGCTATTTACTGTGAATCTTTTCAGAAAAAAATGTTCGTTTTTATACTTGTTACTATTTGAGGTGCACATAGTTTGTTAGAATTATATTGAGAATTACAGAACTTTCTGTACTGGTCAACATGACTTAGCAAAAGGAATGTTTTGATTAATTAGCTTGTTTCCTCAAGGCAGAAAGCTAATTGCTTCGTTAATGATTAGAACCATACACTTCTAGCTGTGATAAATAATCCCACAGGGTAAAGGAACAGAGAGGGGTAGACAAGTTTCAAATATGGAAAAATAACAAAACAAGTTTTAGGAGGAAAATGTTTGGAGCATATTAAATCTGGTCTGCAAATACATGTAAGGTTTTCGTAGACCTAAGATAGCTTACTTACATGATGTCTGGAGATCCAGTCAAAATTCTCATCTATTCCTGCAATAGATTTATTCTTGATATATACCACCTAAATTGAATGGCTTGTTCCCTCACGATAGTCAGAGATCTGTTCAAGACAGTGATCATTCGTTCATTTGCTTATTCATATACTTGTATATTTGCTCATTGGTTGTAATATTCACTGTCTAACAAATTCTCTTAGACTTAGCTAAAAATAACAATTTATTATTGTCTCATCATTTGACAGGGCAGCTGTCTCTCCATGCAATTGTGGCTAGGGGATATTCAAACCTAAGTTGTTTGAATGTACCAGGTTAAGCTGTATGTGCATAAAATTTTCCCCAAAAGCATGAAACCTGAGCTAGCATATGGGGCAAGTCTGAGGTCTCAAATTTATACAAGAAAATATCAAAGATAGTTTGTATCCATCAGTATTTAAACCTGTTTTGAATACATTTTCTTTCAAAATTCTACTTTGATAAAAAACCACAGTGAGGATTTTTAGTTTGATTATGAACAAAACTCAAAATAAAAATCAAAATGACACATCAAGACATCAGAAGAGTACCTACAAAGTACCTTAAGGTTTAGAATCATTAAATTCCTTATAAAAAAATCTGACAAGAAAAGTGGAGAACATTTGCCTCTTTAGGCACCTAATTTTGGAAATAACTTTGTTGTTTTTTACTTAAAGGAATTTATTACCTGAAGGTATTTATTAGTATTCAATAAAATTTTATATGATTCTAAAAGGCTTTAGCAAATGTTGCTCCAGATTAATGTGCGACTTGGGGGATGAGTCTCTTGGACTAAGGTAACTATGCAGGAAATGGGTGCACTTTGTTCGATATCACACGGCACCAATTCACTTATTGGAGGAACTATTTAAAGCATTCTATTGCACAAAAATCTAGCAAAAAAACTTTGTCTTCATTGGCAGTAAGGTAGACTTGCCATTATCATAAAGTATCTTAATTACTAATAAAAGTTATACTTTAATTTTGTTCTATAGTATGAGTACAAATGGAGAACCTCCATAGATTTATAAAATGTTTCTTTGAATAAAATTTTTAATATAGTAGAGAAGTAGTTGATTTAAAATTCATTTCCATATATTTACATATACCTGATTAAATTACATAATTGAACATTGTGCAAGAGCCTTTTAAATGTATGTTTTTAAAGACATAATTTGGTAATATCTTGGCTATGAGATGGACACTATGTGTCAAAAAATAAATGTAACATTGTGTTGTATATACACACCACTGGGATGCTGTAACTGAACTATTTCTAGTGTGGCAAGTAATGAATTTTTGCAATAAGATAAATACTTTATTTGTAGTTCACATTGTTAGTGTAGTTTTGTATTATATTTATTTATGTATTATATATTATTTATTGGTGTGTTTGTGTGTTTTTGCATATATATGTATGTATGCCTTGGTGTATGTGTGCAGAGGTCAGAAAACAATTTCTAGAAGTGACTTCTGTGCTCCCACCATGCGGGGCTGTGCACAAGTCTCAGATACTCAGGTTTGACTATCTTCCTGTACTTGGGTTCTATATGGTTACTTTCAAACCATAAAAGAAGACCTTAAAAAATATAACAACTAATTCCAAGAGAATGTTTACATTCCAAATCCTAAAATGTGAAAAATATATTGGTCATTGCTAAAGCCATATAATACAACATAAATAATATATGTAGATCTAAACTTTTTTTCTCAAATAATTCTCTAAGGTAACTTGAATTTTTTGAACTTTCACGTTTATTTCAAATTTAAAAGATCTTATCTTTCAAAAGTAGATAAGTAAAATTTTCTTTCATAGTTATTACAATATATCAAAACTGCCTACCAGACAAAAAATTTTAAGCTATTTTTTCAAGTATTCTTATATTGAAACATTGCTTTAAATGCCTAGCGAATGAAATAAATTTTGCATGTAATCTTTAATTATGATATTATTACAAGGATATTCAAAATAGCATGTATAATAATTATTTCAGGATAATGAGAATCAAAATGCCATTAGAAGTGAGAGGAAAGTTCTTTTTCTTTCTACTGAAGTTTTTGCCTGTGTGAGAACCTGAAATTAATCTATGATCCTTTGGAATCTGAGAGAGGCTGATGGAAATCCTTCAAGGAAGAGATGCTGTGGCAAATGTTGTCTTTTCTCAGGCATCAGAGCCTCTGAAAGCCAAATTGTATTTTAAGTCAAAAGAATAAAATTTTTATTCTCTCTCCTAAACAACTCCTTTCCTGTTGCTTATTAAAGGTTCTATTTCCAGATTCCTTGTTCAACACAAAATCATTTAATACAAAAATAAATAAAAATGTATTCAATTCATTATCTTTTTAAAGGTTTGGAGCAAATGTTGGTTTTATCTTAGCCAAGCCTCAGACTGTCATTTTCTTGTTTCTGTTACAATTTGAATGAGTTCTACAATTATGAAAGACAAATGGATGGTCTTTTATTTCTGCGATCTCACTCCTAATTTGTCCCATACCCCAAATGCTGGATGTCTTTTGCTTTTCTTGATCATATCCCATATGATCCTTAGACAGTGTGGGCTAAAAGGAAAGGTTTAAAGAAATGAGAACCTACAAAACACCCTGTGAACCTGTCACAGCCAAGCCTGCCTTGTAGCTGTTTTTGTATTCTGCTCACCATGGGGCACAACTTTAAGGGAGCTCAACCTATGGATGAAAACCTGCTCTCCACATAAGTCTTTTTATTTCAAGTTACTAAACCCCAGAATTTCATGAATACACACAAAGCTTATTTTCTGCTCCTTCCAGTCACCCCTGGTGATGGCAAAGACAAGATTTGCTGTAAGGCTGGTAAGAGAAAGTCTGGAATATGTGACAAAGCAAACATATTCAATAAGATATTCATTCCTTACAGTCACTAACAGATAGAGCTTGGTTTGACTGATAGCTTCTGAGACCAGAGGCTATGTTTTACACATCTTTGTGTAAGCAGCATTTCAAACAGTTTTGCTTAGAAAGACAGGAAGCACTGACTAATTTGAACAGAACGACATTGTTTTGGTTTTCCTTTGGTTATTCTACTGTATAGAAAGTAAAGATCAAGTCTAGACATCAAAATGTGTGCTCATCAAAGTCAACATGTCAACCCAATTTCTTAAGGGATTAACATATATTGGAGTCACAAAAATGGAATTGAAACCTTAAAAGTATATTACACATAAGATAGGTAATTGTTGCATTTGGTCATGATTTGTTGCCTAGATAGGGTGAAAGAAGACACAGAAAATAATAGGACTAGTCTACCTTTGCTTTTTTCAAAAACTAGTAGTCACTTAAATTTCTTGGGTATTTTTTTCCTATTTTAAAATTTGAGAAACAAAACTGAATTTGTGAACACCATTGAAATGCTTTGAACGACATGGGACTAGTTTTATTCTCTTTGTAGCTCTTGTGAAAAAAGCAATTGAAAAGTCTTGCAACAGGCAAAGACTTTTATTTTTTAAATTTTCTCTTTAAATTATTTATTTTATTTTTTGAAATTCAATTACCTCATTTCCCTCTTCCATTTATTCCTTCCCAAAACACCCTTATGCCCCTATTCAGGATTTTTCAGTTGATGGTGCTTTTTTTTCATTAGTTGCTAATTACATTAGTAGTTTCATTAATTAATTCCATTAATTCTGTAAATAACATTGATAGTTGTATATATATAATTATATACAAATATATTTTCTACAAATATATATATATAAATACATGTATGTGTACATAAAAGTACATGAATATAAATATTACTTCTAAATGCATAAATACAATCTACTTAGTGTGTATAATGCAACATAATGTATATTTTCAGGGCTGACCATTTGGTAGTAGGTGACCACTTGCTGTGCTCTTCCCTGGAGAAGACTATTTCTCCTGCTTGCAGCATTCCTTAGCTGCTATTAGTGTAGGATTGAGGACTCATTGCCTTTTTCCCATGCATACATACATACATACATATATACATACATACACACATATATACACACATGTATGATTCTTTTATCTTCACATAAGAGTTTTCAGGATCTGAAGTATTTCACAACCAGAATAGAATTATGATAATTCAGAGAAAATATGGAGAAGAACTAACCTTGTCCTTTCATGACTAGGAAGCATGAATTGTAAGAATAAGGGTGCTATGTATGGTTCAACACAGAGAAACAATGAAAGCAAAAGCCAATGGAAGAGAATCTCTTCCTCTTCTATATTATGCTTCCAGTCTCAAGCACTACTTGATAAACTGCATAATGTAGCTGATTAAAGAGATGCATTTACTTGAAACTTTCATAGATGCTGATGTACTAAACAACAACAAAAAAGACATGTTGGGAAGAGTTTGCTAAAATTTTACCTTAAAATTTGTTTCATTTTAATCATTTAAAAATTTAATTAAGATAAATATGAAATATTGATAAAATGCTCTTCTATAATGAATCCTCTTCTATAGTGAAGATGTACTGTCCTTTTTATATTTAAAGATATATTAACTGTAAATGTTGAGTCTGCTGATGAACAAAAGGGATATCACATGGAGCTGGACTTTGGTACTGGTATGTTTGAGACTGAAATATTGAAAACTCATATTATATAAAGCTACTGTTCATTATATGGGCTAGTCATTAGTAATGCATGCACATGGCAGTAAAATTCAACTAGAAGCAGAGACAGATGTCAAAAACAAGCCTGGGCAGTGGGTGGGGTATTCATCAAGATGTAGCTAGCTAGTCTTCATAAAAGTCAAATCTTTATGTGCCATGTTGGGAGCCTTCAGATGTTCTCCCTCATTGCCTCTCTGACCTCACCCCTTTTTCCCTTTATTTATTACAATCACTTATTTGCTGCACAGACAACCCCCAAGACACATAGGAAAGTTTTCATGCTGTATGATCTGTTCCACGCTTTCTTCCTGTAAAGAGCTAATTAACTAACTCTGACTTCTTACAGGATTTCATTAATATCTTGTCTAACATTGCATTTGCAAATTGAATCCCATTCTATTCATATTGCCTTGCTCTGCTTTTTTCCAATTCTACATTATAGTACTTTGTCTAAGTGTTTAAATATAAAATAATGTATTCCTTTAAAAATTGTTTGGATGTAGGTAGGTCTGAGAATGTATATATATGTATATTGTGTATATGTATATGATATATGTGTATGTATATATACTGTCTACTCATGTGATATATAGGTGTATACATAAACAAATATACATATACAAATATATATATATATATATATGTGGTATGTATGTATCTCACATGTAGAGCCCTGAAACTAGAATTACAAAAGTTTGTGAGGCATTAAATAATGAATGGGAACAGAACTCATGTTATTGGCAAAAATAGCAAGTGTTCTTAACTGCTAAGATCTCTCCAGGCACAACACACCATGTTAATGACACTGTCTTATTTATTGTTCATGCAATTATCTATAAATCCATGGGTAATAAGCTCTATTATTTCATAAGAGAAGTATACAAACAACCTTAAAGAAATTAGTAGTAAAACTATGTTGTAGTTTTTTGGCTTCTAATTTGTTCTTTGTTTTTTATGGGGGTTTTTTGTTTTTGATTTTGTTTTTGCAATCACTAGAAGAAAACTTAGTTTTTCAGTGTTTTTTATTTTAATCCTTTATTGTATATGAAACCATATAGGAAAGATACTCAATGGGTGCTCAGTTAATACTTGCTGAATAATGTTATATGTTAGTTATTTTTTTAAAAAAATCCTGAGCAAAGTTTTGACAATTGACTTTTATAGTTCACAGTCAACAACAAAAATGTCAAAAAGTAGCTGACCAAGTCAAGTTTATATAATATTCAATGTGTGCATATTTTTGGTAATAACACGTCTTGATTTTAGCATTAGGAACTATAATCACCGTATATTTATAATAAGAATGAAACAAAATTTCAATTATGAAGAATATAGATAATCATACTATGACATCAAAATAATCATATACTATAAGGTGGTACATATCCACAAAGAAAAGAAGGCAAAGATATTTGGATTCTATTTCAACACTAAGAATTATCACAAAATTCCTGGAAAGTGAAGTTGTATCCATTGCTGGATAGTATAATACCATTGGTATCAGAGCCAGTATAGAAATATTTTATTTCTCAGTTTTTCAGTCATGAAATTTAATTGATATGGCTATGTATTTAATACAGAGGAGTAAGAATAGTTTCTCCATATGAATTATCTCTCTGTAAAACACTTGTAAAATATGTTATTAGAATAAATGTATGTAGTATGTTGGTATTAGTATGTAGGGAAAATAAATAAGAGCTACTACTTAAGGATAATGGCTGACAGGGTTAAGTGGAAGCTAAGGATCCAGCTGTCAATCAAGATGTGTTAGAAAAACCTTCTGTGTTAATGGACAAGTCTCTGAACCTACAGTGAACAGTTAATGACCCAAATGGACTGAAAAATGTCTCAGTGTCCTTCTGCATGCATTGGTGACATTTATCAAAAAAGAGAACGGCGTTGATTTTCTCTGAAGGCTGCAAGGTAAACCAAAGTGAATTATTATGCACACATTAGTTAATAAGACAAGGGGATAGAGATCTGACCAGATGTAGAACAAGCATCTTGTATATGACTAAGTTTTCAATTTATCTTTTGAACTTGGGAGTCATTCAAAGCATCGTATGTACACCATGCATAAGCCCATCCATATGGTAGGGGGATAAAATATACTGATGGAAAACAGTACTGAGGTAAAGATAAAACATATTATGATTATCAAACATGTAAATTATGAAATAATTACTAAGGAATATTGAAGACACAGTCTAAATTAGTAGCAATAGAAGAAATACTGGGTGGAATTTAGAGAGAGTAATGATAGAAAAAGGACACAGTATACTATCAGGATGAAATATCAAGGAATCAGAATAGACTGCCATGTTTTTCTTGTTGGAAAAAGGTGACAATCCCATTAAAAATAGAAACAGCACAAACACATTATTGTTGTAAATGTGGTATTTGCATCCCTGTTAAATGTGTTCTCATTTCCTACCTCCTTACTCATGTTCTCTTATGTAGGATTTTAAGATTTAATTCTTGGAGTTAAATTTGGATCAGTTTTGTGGTATGACAATGCTCTGTCTGCCCAATATCAGCCTATTGATTGAATTAGAATGATTACACTGAGGAATGCCCACATTCTTCTACCATCCCAGACTTCAGACCCATCGATCTCACTTTGCACAGCATTGTCAACCACTAGTATTTGGAATCTACTCAGGGATTTTTTTTCTGGAATGTTAATAGAACAAAAATCTGGAGGGAAAGTTATGTATAAAAGTAAGAACATTACGATGATCATCAGTAATACAAAATCTTGCTCAGCATACTCCAAAGGCAATACTTAGGTCATAGAACAAAAGTAAAAGAGATAATGTATTATCTAAATTTATAGAAGAACAGAAACATAATGATGGTTGGCCTTGACCATCATGTTGAGGACCATCTATTTAATAGACCACTGGACCTCATGTATTAGTATCCCAGACTAAATAAAAAGCAAGTGAGTTTCAGCATTCTCCTCACCATGAACATGTTTAAGAACATATCGTATGCTGCCAACACTACAAATTCTTCTTCATGATGGACCACATCTCTAAGCCATATCCAAATAAGCCCTACGTTAAGCTTCATTGTTTTTTTCTCCATTTGTTTTAGGTTTTACCACCAGAGAACTACTAAATCTGATAAACACCTTGAGCAAAGTGGCTGGATATGAAATTAACTGATATAAATCAGTAGCCTTCCTCTACACAAAAGAGAAACAAGCCGAGAGAGAAATTAGGGAAACGACACCTTTCATAATAGTGCCAAATAATATAAAATACCTCGGTGTGACTTTAACTAAGCAAGTGAAAGATCTGTATGATAAGAACTTCAAGCCTCTGAAGAAAGATATTGAAGATATCAGAAGATGGAAAGATCTGCTCATGGATTGGCAGGATTAATATAGTAAAAATGGGCATTTTTCCAAAAGCGGTCTACAGATTCAAAGCAATCCCCATGAAAATACCAATCCAATTCTTCAGAGAGTTAGACAGAAAAATTTGCAAATTCATCTGGAATAACAAAAAACCCAGGATAGCTAAAACTATCCTCAACAATAAAAGGATTTCTGGGGGAATCACTATACCAGAACTCAAGCAGAATTACAGAGCAATATTGATAAAAACTGCATGGTATTGGTACAGAGACAGATAGACCAGTGGATTAGAACTGAAGACCCAGAAATGAACCCATATACTTTGGTCACTTGATTTTTGACAAAGGAGCCAAAATCATCCAATGGAAAAAAGATAGCATTTTCAGCAAATGGTGCTGGTTCAACTGGAGGTCAGCATGTAGAAGAATGCAGATCGATCCATACTTATCAACCTGTAAAAACTTAAGTCCAAGTGGATCAAGGACCTCCACATCAAACCAGATACACTCAAACTAATAGAAAAAAAAGTGGGGAAGCATCTCGAACACATGGGCACCGGAGAAATTCCCTGAACAAAACACCAATGGCTTATGCTCTAAGATCAAGAATCAACAAATGGGATCTCAGAAAACTGCAAAGCTTCTGTAAGGCAAAGGACACTGTGGTTAGGACAAAATGACAACTGACAGATTGGGAAAAGATCTTTACCAATCCTACAACAGATAGAGGGCTTGTATCCAAAATATACAAAGAACTCAAGAAGTTAGACTGCAGGGAGACAAATAACCCTATTAAAAAATGGGGTTCAGAGCTAAACAAAGAATTCACAGCTGAGGAATGCCAAATGGCTGAAAAACACCTAAAGAAATGTTCAACATTTAGTCATAAGAGAAATGCAAATCAAAACAACCCTGAGATTCTACCTCACACCAGTGAGAATGGCTAAGATCAAAAACTCAGGTGACAGCAAATGCTGGCGAGGGTGTGGAGAAAGAGGAACACTCTTCCATTGTTGGTGGGTTTGCAGAGTGGTACAACCATTCTGGAAATCAGTCTGGAGGTTCCTCAGAAAATTGGACATTGAACTACCTAAGGACCCAGTTATACCTCTCTTGGGCATATACCCAAAAGATACCCCAATATATAACAAAGACACATGCTCCACTATGTTCATAGCAGCCTTATTTATAATAGCCAGAACCTGGAAAGAACCCAGATGCCCTTCAACAGAGGGTACAGAAAATGTGGTACATCTACACAATGGAATATTACTCAGCTATCAAAAACAATGACTTTATGAAATTCATAGTCAATGGGATGGATCTGGAAAATATCATCCTGAGTGAGGTAACCCAATCACAGAAAAACACACATGGTATGCACTATTTGATAAGTGTATATTAGCCCAAATGCTCAAATTACCCTAGATGAACAGAACACATGAAACTCAAGAAGGATGACCAAAATGTGAACGCTTCACTCCTTCTTTAAAAGGGGAACAAGAATATCCTTGGGAGGGAGTAGGGAGGCAAAGTTTAGAACACAGGCAGAAGGAACACCCATGCAGAGCCTGCCCCACATGTGGCCCATACATATACAGCCACCAAACTAGATAAGATGGATGAAGCAAAGAATTGCAGGCTGACAGGAACTGGATGTAGATCTCTCCTGAGAGACACAGCCAGAATACAGCAAATACATAGCCGAATGCCATCATCAAACTACTGAACTGAGAACAGGTCCCCTGTTGAAGGAATCAGAGAAAGGCCTAAAAGAACTTGAAGGGGCTTGAGACCCCATATGAACAACAATGCCAACCAACCAGAGCTTCCAGGGACTAAGTCACTACTCAAAGACTATACATGGACTGACCCTGGACTCTGACCTCATAGGTAGCAATGAATAGCCTAGTAAGAGCACCAGTGGAAGGGGAAGCCCTTGGTCTTGCCAAGACTGAACTCCCAGTGAATGGGAGTGAGGGTGGTAATGGGGGAGGATGGGGAAGGGAATACCCATAGTGAAGGGAAGGGGACGTGTTAGGGGGATGTTGGCCAGGAAACTGGGAAGGGGAATAACAATTGAAATGTAAATAAAACATACTCAAGTTAATAAAGATGAAAAAATTATACTATAAATGCATCATTTCCCCCACCTTCCCTCTCTTCAATCCCCTATGAATCCTCATTATTCTCTTTCAAATTTAGAGCCTCTTTTTCTCTAATCATTGTTTACGTATGTATAAATAGTCCTTAATGTATAAATGTAAGCTGTTCAGTCCAAATAAGGCTACTTCTATGTATATGTGTTCAGATGATCATTTGGTATTGGATACCCAACAGGAATGTCATCATGGCAGCAAACAAGTAGCTATTAAGCCCCGCATACAATCTGCAAGTAGCACATGTTTACGTTGTTTTTAATGTGAAAGCTGATTTTATTATCAAAAGGAAGCATTATATTAGTATGTTTTGTTCTGCACAATGCTAGTATTTATATTAAATGTACAAATTAATAATTAAAGCTAATAAGATACAATCAATCAGCCTCGTATGAATAAAAGGTAATTGGTAAACTGGTTTTTGGCATGGTCTAAGGTTTGAATAAACACATAAAATATATTCTTACTTCTTTTCCACATTCATTACTTAAACAAATTTAAAAATACCAGTTTACATGGTAATATAAAATACATAATTGAAAGTTACCTTATATAGTAGAATACCACATAGAAAATGATAAATTTATCTACGTGTATCATAGCATAATTAACGAATGTCCCATATTTTTCTTATTATAACCAATGTACCACTGATAATTCAAAGCCATATGCATTTTCAGTTGATTGAGTTTAATTTATTCTCTGTATCTAAAGTTTTAACAAAGTTAGGAATTTTATTTCTCTTTCCCAGGAGTGCTGCCCATATATGGTAGAAAACAAGAATATATCCCAATTACAAGTTGTGTAATTTGGTCTGCAGGAGATTATCCAATCTGCATAGTTAAGTAAGTAATGTACTAGGATAATATCTTGAAATTTTATATAGTTTAACCTTTACTGTATGTTAGACATGTTTACTCTAGGATGCATTTTAGAATTCTATTCCTACGAGTGGAATTTCAAACCATTGTTTTAATTTAGTATAGAGAAATGTGCTAAGAACATACATTAGAAGACAATATGACAGTTAAATTTATGAAAGAAAAGATGTTTCCCATCACTTCTCACTTCAGTATTCAAAAAGTTAGATAGAATGTCCCAATACTCTGTTTTCTGAAACAAAGGAAAACAATAGGAAGTGTTTTCAGGGACTGCACCTGAAAGATAACTTGTTTGAAATCAGTGATGCATACTGTCCAAGTTATTCACTTACAAGACTTGAAGTACAAGTCTTAATTTAATGGATAATGATAAAAAAGAAAGTAGCAAATTCCTCCTGCCTGTTCTCGCTCACTATCTTTAACTCTTCAGAGATACGAGAAAGCTGATGGCAATGTCTGGCTTTTTAAATTAAATACCTCACTTACCAAAGTATTGAGTAATCTATGGGGAAAATGTTTAACAATGTAGTCTGGTTTATTATGGCTTTTGCCCTAATAGCTAATTGATTAGAAAACCCATTTTGCCAGTTATATAAGACCTCCTCATCAACGGTTTATTCATTTCTGTTAATGTATTATAACACCTTCCAAATGCAGTTTTAGAAATTATCTAAAGGGAGAGACAGAAGGAGAGAGGGGAGAAGCCATGGCAGGTGTTGTTAAGATTCTGCTCTGTGTATTTACAGGAAAGTGTGCAGTGGCAGGAGACAATGGGCCGCCGTGGAGTTGCGATGTGATTCCGCCAAGATATCTAGCAGATACCTGGGACACCGTGGTGCAGACCTAGCAGAGTTGTATTTTACAGAGTGTGCCTACTTGGATTCCTGGTCTCAAGGACTTTCAGCTGGGACCAGTCAGGACACATTAGCTACAGCATTTGCTTCATTCTTCCTACTCCCTACACCCAAGGATATCTCAACACCCATGTACAGCTTGAAGAAGTTATAGAGGAGTCATCGCCCCAATTCCTTGGACTTTGGGGGTTGGAAGTGGTTATTCTAAAGTTGTTTTTATGAGAAATTTAGAAATGGTTGTTGTAATTTAACAGGGAGGAATTAGCTAGATTGAGTTGTACAGTCATAATCTCTTTTGTTAACTAAGCTAAAATCATATCTTTGCTTTGATATAGAATTTATTTGTCAAAAAGGTTTAAAAGTACAAGGTTTAGAGCTAGTCCTTCTATTGTCATTACAAACTTCTGAGTTGATTACACATGTGAGTTAAGGGCCAAATAGCAAACATATTGCTGACTTTGTGAGAGAACTTTCAAGATATTATTAAGATATAAAGACAACAGTCCAGATTGCCTTATATAGATAGATGATTTTCAAAAACGTCAGAAATCCACAAAATTTGAGATTTAAAGTTATTTATCTTTTGTTGAGACATATCTCTCCTAATAGTTCCCCTTTGGTGGATTTAACGAAGAATTTGAACATCTCTACCTCCAGGTGAGGCAATACTTTGTGGCTAGGCAGCCACTACACAAAACTGCCTGTTCCATCTGTAGACTAATACTGTCCAAAAAAGGACAAATTATGCAGAATAGTTGACTGATAAACTCTGCCAAGACAGGGTGATCAGCCCTTCAAAACCTGCATTTCAAGAGTCTGTCAGTTGATTTTGGGCCAGAAGGTTGAAGACTTGAGCTCACATGTTGCGAACCGGGGACTTTGCTAGTGGAGATTTGTCTCTACAACCTCTCAGTTCTAGAAGCTGTGTTAGGCTTCCTATATTTGGTCATTCTCAGATTTCTGACGGGGTTGAAGACTGACCATAGTCTCATAGCGTATCAGGCTGTATAATTCTGAATATACATATTTTATTGGATAGTTATCAGATAGTATACAAGCTAGCCAAAATAGAATATAGATTTTAAGCCTTTCTTAAGCTGGAATGAATAACTAAACATTCTATTTAACTCATATAGTGATGGATTGTGTGTTGAGTATATCATATGCTTTATAAATTGTAGAATGGTAATAATTGTACTCAATTTATATATAAGTGAAAAGGCTTTTTAACTGGACAAAAAGGGGGAAATGTTGTGGTTTGCCCTGAAGTTATCTGTATTTTGATGCTAATTCCACTGCCCCAAGGACAGCTGCCTAGTCACATACTCAGGAATCAGGTGACTTCACCAGAACCTTTTCCCCATTGAATTTGTAAAGTACAGGTGAGGGGCAGGTACAGGATAGAAGGAGGCCTATCATTGGAGGAGAAGGAAGGATGGGCAGGAGAGAAGTTTGAAGAAAGAGGAGGAGAAGAGAAGAGAAAGGAAGAGACAGGAGGAGAGAGGGGAGAAGCCATGGCAGGTGATGTTAAGATTCTGCTCTGCGTATTTACAAGTTGTTATCAATGTTCCTAAGGGATGGATGGTACCAGGCTTTGTATGTTTAAGTGGGCAATTATATGTTATCAATTCGATCTGAAAAAAAAAAGAAACTATCTAAAACAATTTCAAGTCATTCATTTCTTAAATATTTCTAATAAAAAACACATTCACTCAATCTGTCCTTGCTGTCAATTATGATATTAAATTATGACTATTTAGAAATAGTCTTTGGTAGAGTTATAAATAAAATATACAGACATATGCAAATATATTGAAATAATTTACTTATAAAATCATTTTTCCATAAGATATCAATTAATTTTCCCATAAAAATGTCAAATCATATGTTTGCCAGCCAGAGGTGGAAAGACCACTTGATCTGTGGTCAAGTTCTCTCATTGCTATTCAGACAATCAGAATACACAGCAGTTTTAGAAGGCAAACAACCACATGTATACCCTCTTCTGGCCTCCATGAGTACTGTATACATGCATTATATACTCACACAGACACATCCACATCCACAAAATAATTAAGAAAAGAGGAAAGGATATATTAAAGGAATGAATATATATACTATTTAATGGATATATTAAAGAAAATATATAGATACATGTATATATCTATATATACATATTTATATGTACATATTTATATGTACATATATATATATATATATATATATATATACTCAAGTTCCACCACTAACTAGCAAAAATTAAAACAAATTATAAAACTTAAAACTTTTCATTACCACTGCAGAACATGCGAAATCTTTGACATATGCCATGGGTTTTATTTTTCCTTTTTTTCCCCAACATTGTATTTGTTTTAGTTATTTTGGAATTTTGCCTGATGTACCCCCAATGCTATTTTAGTAAGACTTTATTTTAACTCAGACTTTTTAACAATTGGTTCATAAACATGGTTAGTTTGTCATACTGATATTCATTATTTCAGATTTTTAGAGATATTGTTTCTGGAGTAGTTTTGTCATATAGTTACATGTTCATGTGTGTCTCTAGTCTCGAGTTAATAAAGATTTCTTGCTTTCTTAATTTCACAACACTATCTCCAGATATGAAAATTGTGTGTCATGCAAAATAAATATTAAGAAAACCCTTGCTGTTCAAATTAAACACCATTTCTACTGAATTTTTTCTCCTCTCCTGGCTACTATTATAGGGAATTTTAATTAGCAAGTAGCATATTGATGAGGTGTATATTACTACAAAATAACATGGTTTCATTTACTTGATGTAATTATAAAGCTGTTATATTTTAGATAAGTGGATCAAATGTTTGTATCATCTGTGCCAATAAGAAACAACAATAAAAACTCAAAAGGAGGCACATAAAGCTGACATAAAAAAATAAACAATAAAAAAACAAATTCACAGATATTTGTATATGAAAATTAAATATGAAAGAAATATAGGACCTATGAACTTTAGGACATATTAATAATAAATTTAGGATAGTATGCTTTAATATTTAATAACTAAAATTAATAGACTTTAATAATTCATTGTCAGACTCTGAGACTTGGCAGACCTGGTTATATAACTAGGCTCTCTTAGCTTTTCTTCAGGTGTATAATGAATCATACTGCACTTTGGATAGTATAGCACTAGCATTAGCAGATAAGGCTGGAGGCACAAATTCAAACAAGAAAATGAGAATCCTAGCACAGCCAATCATTCACATAGTGACTGAATTTAAACCAGCTATTGGTAACATCTAAAACTCTATTTTTCTAACACATATTTACGTCCAGATTTTTATAAGTACGATATCTGCCATATTATATCTTCAAATTTCCTAAAAAGCTTTAGGCATATAAAGTTTTTATTAATAATTAAGCCAGGAATCCAAGCAAATATTATTATTACTTTGGGTAAACGTATACTGTCTCCAGAATTAGGATATGTGTTCATTTCTACTAAATTGCACATTTTGTAATACCTTGCTTGTCTCATGTATTATTCAACACATTTTTAAAATGCATATTACATCTAATGACTAACAAAGTTTCTGCATGATTTTTAGTTCCTCACCTAACTTTCCAAATCTACAATCCTCATGGCTTTAAAAATGGGAGGGAGAGATGACTCAGTGGTTAACAGCACTGACTGCTCTTCCAGAGGTCCCGAGTTCAGATACTAGCAATCACATGATGGCCCACAACCATCTGTAATGAGATCTGATGCCCTCTTCTGGTGTGTCTGAAGACAGCTACAGTGTACTTATCTATAATAAATAAATAAATCTCTTTTAAAATGTGCAGATAAGCATATATATGTAAATGTACGTATCAGTTGGTTTTCTGTGCAAGATATAATGACCAAGGCAGTGCAGAGATGAAAGAGCTTATTTTGGCTTATGGTAGGAGGCAGCTGGAGCAGGAAGCTGAAAGACCATGTTTAACTTTAAGCAAAGTGTAAAGATAACAAACCAAATGCAGGATGAGGCTATGTATTCTTAAAGTTCACATCCAGTGACATGCTTTCTCCAGCAAGGGTATACTTTGCAACATTCCCAAACACAGTCACTAAGTGGGGGCCAAGTGTTCAAATATCTGAGTCTATGGTGGGAATTTTCCTTTCTCTATTCTTTACTTATTTTACTTTTTATTTCTTTTCGTTTTTCTTCCTTCCTATCCCATCTCATCCTGTCCCTTCCTTTCCTTTCCCTTCCCTTGCCTTCCCCCATCCCTTCCATTCCCTCCCCTCCTCTTACCTCCTCTTGCATTGCCTTTCTTTCCTTTTCTTTTCCTTGAATGTGTGGCCTTCCACTGGAACATAACTAACTGACCAGAAACTTTACTATTACCAAAAATTGATTCTCCCTCTCATGGCCACTATCAATTGTCAATAACTCCTCAGGACTCATTCTCATTTATTTCCTTTGTTCTGCAGGCTTAGCTACATGATCTGGAGAAGGAAAGAGGTTGGAGACATGATAAAAGTTTCTGTCAAGAACAATATTACCTAGGCAACTGACTCATTACACTCTATGTCTTTAAAAGTAAAGGAAATACTCTGATCAGGATCTATCACCATCCAATGATTAGTGCAAACTCAGAAAGCTGTACCTTATACCTCGTATTATGAGGCACTGCCAAAGCATATTGTAGATTCTGTATACTATTTCTTCATGGAAATGACAGTTAATGTCATTTGTCTCAGAGGAATATTACAAAATAATACTCAGATTTACATTTATATAGGATTTGAACTTTGAAGAGATAACATTTATTGAACCAACAGCCAGGCAAGATTATTATGCTATTATCTATGTTTTACGGCCTTAGGAAACTGAGCCACAGAAACATGAATTGCTTTGCCTAAGGCTCAAGCTTTCAGTGGCAGAGGGAAGTTATAAGCCAGATGCATTACTTATGGATGAGACCCATCATATAGATAAGGGACACCCAGCATACAGATAAGTCGAATTGACACATCTCATCTTTTGTGATGATTGTAGTCCTGTGGTGAAAACGGATTTTTACTGTACAACTGTCTTCAGTACAAAAGGAAACTACTTATAAGATAAAAGAAAACAAAGCTGCTTAAACAGTTTAAATTATTACCAAAAAGAAATTGAGCTGTCATTTTTGTTACTGTTATTTTACCTCTGTGGGGAACAATAGCTCTCTGATGGAGTCTTGCCACCTACATCACTCTCACCACTTATTGCTGTGTGTGGTTTTTGGCAACCTAACTTCTGACTCTGAGAAGCTATAAAAGTAGGAGAACCCAAAAATGGAGACGAAAGAATAAACTTTTTATATTTGTGTAGATTTTCAGCATATGTGTTGAAAGTACATAACATAGGCAATTGATTTTGACTTTAAAATTAACTTTGAATTAAGTCTAAAGTGATACGTTTTAAACAAATTTGAAAAGGATTTAATTTAGGACAGTAAAATGTTGGCAGAAATAATTCTAATATTTTGCCATTTTTAAACATTTAATGTGTATGTGTGTCTGTCTGTACATCTGTCTGTACATCTGTGTGGCTGAATGTCTGTGTATATTTGCAGGTCTGAGGACACCTCATGAGAGCTGGGTTCTGGGAGAATGCACTTAGTTTGTCAGGATTAGTCGTAAGGACCTTTACCCTCAGTGCTATCTCAACGGTCTACATTTTGACACTTAAAAATGAACAATGAATCAGACATCTTCATTCCTGAGATTAATATATTAATGCTATATCAGTTTCCAAATCTGAAACAAATCCTTCCTTCTGACTGATTTGATTATGTTAAACTTGAAAACATTTAAATATGGTGATTATTTTCTCTACTTTTTTGAGACAAAGTATAGTGATGTAGCCCAGGACTTAAACTTGGAATTCTCTGACCTCAGCTTCTCCAGTGCTAAGATTACTATAACTATGTACCAGCAAAATCTCTCCCAGAAAATGGTAAATGTTCAAATTTAATGTTTAAATATTTTTAAAATTCAATAATTTCTTTATATTGGCATGGGAGCCTTTATGACCATCAGTAATGTTTAGATTTCTACTTGGGTTTCTGTCAGAAATTCATTATTATCAAAGAGGGTTATTCGAGCTCCCTATTCTCAGTGGTTTGTATTTTGTTTTCTGTTTTATTCTTTTTTAAGAGAGGGTCATATTACTGAGTCTTGGATGATCTAGAATTTGCTATGAAGACAACAGAAGCCTACTGTTTGGGTAAATAATCCTTGCTCTGCTTTCTGAGTACTAGAACCACCATCAATTGCTTGTTTCCTATGGGAAAGTTGGTGTGGACCCCTATGTGTGTATTACAGTCAGCCTTCTTTGATTGTTTTCAAAAGTTTTAGCGTGCATAAAATCACTTCAGCAAAATCATTCTTTAACTTAAAGATGCTAACAATGTTTGCTTTAAATTATGGTTCATTTCATTTTTATATTAGAAATTCCATTTCTTTTTGCAAACTATATTTTTCTCTAAAGGCTGATGATACCTTTAAGAATGATTTACTTTGAGGAACTTTTCATGCTTCATATAATCCAATGAACAGGTATTGAATGCCTACTTTCTAAACATAAATCAAATTTATCTTTCTTCAGAAATTTCTTCCAATTCTATACTTTATATATCTGTGGGCCACTAAGTACAACTTATAAAAAACTATTTTCAAAGCCAATCCCCCAGAGTAAGAGCAGTACTGTTTGCTAGCAATAAAAATGTGTGTGTGTGTGTGTGTGTGTGAATGTGTTCTTTGCCCCTGTAGTGAAAATTGTGAATTTGCAGATTAAAACTGAATGAAAATTATAAAAGAAAGAAATGGGCTGATTTTAGGAGTATAAAGTAAGCATAAATTTTAGAAGTTCAAAAATCAGAAAGATTACTACTATACTTATATTCATTTTTTGCCCTAACACCTTTGCTTTCTTTCTTCTGGTATTCAAATCCCACACATGACAGGTAAATGTTTTACCACTGAGCTATACCTTGCCTAAAATTCTGACTAACCTGAAAAAAGAGAAACAAGTACTAGTCCTCAGTATTTGTGTTTGGTGGTGTACATCCCTTGAAGACAAATACACAAATCAAACCCTGACTATATGAATGTAATGATACTGCCCGTCACTGCTTCTTTTCCATAAAACCATTACTCAAATGAAGAATACAAATGATCACCTCTTATTACAAACAGCCATATTCATATGCTTCAGAACACAAATAGATCTACTTTGTATCCCCCATTGAATATAGATACAGATATAAATAAGCAGGCAGTTATTCCTCTTTCTAAACTCAATTTAATAGGTTTCACTCAAATCCTTCAAAGAGAACAAATGTTTTCTGATGGAAAGGAATGACCTAAGGGGGCACTTATAAAATCCTAACCAGGCTAGCATCAAATCATGACCTAGTGGGATCTGTCTTTTTTATATTTTACCAAACAAGTACCATATCACTTAAATATTTAGTTGGTGTGTAACACCGGCAAAATAATGCCCAGTTAATTTTAAATATCTGTCCAAAACAATTACAATGTTCTAGTAAAGTAAAAGGAAACTGTGCCCTGTAAATTCTCATTTTCTGCTATTAAAGCAAAAATACATTTTTATTGGATATTTTATTGATTTACATTTCCCAGCTTCCAGTCCATAAACTCCTTATCCCATTCCTCTTTCCCCTGCTTCTATGACGGTGTGTCCCCACCCACCTACCCACTCCTGCCTCCCTGCTCTGGCTTTCCCCTACACTGGGGCATCAAGCCTCCACAGGACTAAGGGCCTTCCCTCCCACTGATTCGAGATAAGGCCATCCTCTGATACATGTGTGGCTGGAGCCATGGATCCCTCCATGTATATACTCTTTGGTTGGTGGTTTAGTCCCCAGGAGCTCTCAGATATCTGGTTGGTTGATGTTGTTCTTCCTATGGGGTGGAAAACCCCTTCAAACCTTCAGTCCTTTCTCTAACTCCTCCTTTGGGGACCCTGTGTTCAATCCAATGGTTGTCTGCGAGTATCTGCCTCTGTATTTGTCAGGCTTTGGCAGAGCCTCTCAGGAGACAGCTATATCAGGCTCCTGTCAACATGCAGCTCTTAGTATCTTTAGTGTCTTGGTTTTCTGTCTGTATATGGAATGGATCCCCAGGTGGGGCATTTTCCCCAATAGTTAAATTGACCAAGTGAAAATTTCTACCAAAGTTAACAAGAGTGGCACTCCCATGTAAAATTGTTTGTTGATTTATTAATTGTTAACAATAAAATCAAAATAAATATTTATGTGAAAATTGCAATAATTACAAAAACAAACCTTGACTCTTTTGTTTCTGAGACCATGTCTGTATAGCCCTTGCTGACCTGGAATTTACCATGTAGACCAGGCTAACCTTGGATTCAGAAACATCTGCCTGCCTCTGCCTCCAGAATGCTGGGATTAAAGGCATCTATCACTGTGTCCACCCTCCAAATTGTTGTTGTTTGAAGAACAGTTTTAAAAGATTCAAATAATCAAAAAATATGCCTGCTGAGAATCTATTGATTTTAATTTTTATCAGATTTCTAAAAGTAAGAGAAGTAGTTCATAGTGAGAGCACGTTGAAAAGGAGCATTTCTGGTTGCCAGGTACATACTGCTTTTCTCTTTTTCTATAACAAGGATATTACCAATTTTCTTACTCATAATCCCAAAATACAAATATACTCCAAACACACTGCAATAAGTCCTGTGACCCTTCTATCTCTAATTACCTCCTAGTCAGCTACCCTGCATCAAACCTCATGCTTCTGTCCCTAACATATCCTACCTCTACCCCAAGGGCAGTACACTGTCCCTACAGAGTTTGCTTACATCCAGTGTTGTTCAGCTAGGATGTATTGCACAGCTAGATCCAGGGCAGATTCCCATCAATTACAACTTTAAATTCCTGAATTCTATTATGCTTAAAACTTTAGTGATCATTTTTGAATTCTGTTCTCATTCGCTCATCTCCCCTCTACTATTGCAATATGAATTGAGAGACTTCCATTATGGTGAATCTATTTGTCTTTAGCTGATTTCTAGCAATATTTGGTAAAAGAGACATAGTGCAACATCTGAGAGCAGAAAAGTGATTGTTATTGTTAATTATTGTCATTATTATTCACTATTAGTATTATTATTTGATTAACTAAAATTTTAACTATATTTAATCAAGGAGAATATTTTTAGAGAAGAAGAAATATAGGAGTCAACCTGCTTTTTTTTAATCCTGGAAACTGCCTAAAGCAACCTAGAAAAGAATTCCGTTGCTTATTTTTAATCACATCTGCTATATAATCTCCATTTATTACTCACTTGCATTGTTTTCTGACAGGTCTGAGTTTGGGAATCTAATAAAAATGTCAAATTATATTTTTGTTAATGTTCTTTTAACCATTCATCAATATTTTAAGTGGTGTTGCCCCTGTTATTCAAACCACATTAGTGAAATGCATAGAGTTCCCGACTCCACAGATCTCATTTCTTGGAGTGTGGTAAACATTTCAGCAGCAAGCAACAATACATCAGACAAATACTTTAAATGTTTAAATGCAACATGAACCAAAACTAAACAGGAAAGGTAGCAAAATTTCTAAGTGGTACAGGACCAGGAAGATGGGAGGAATTACTGGTAAAGGGGCAGGCTGCACATGAATGTGACCTTGTTTTAGAAGGATGGGATTTGGGACAGTTGGCTGTATATATACAGTCTGTGGGAAAAATACTGAAGGCATATAAAGCAACCCCAACAAAACCTTAAACCACACTTTTCAGAAAGAGAGGACAGACACTGTTTCTGGAGTTGAGTGCAGGCAGAGGATAACAGAGATGAAGCCAGAGGAATTTGGGGACAGATAATGCAGGTACTTTTGCTGCTATTATGGGAAATGCAGCTTTTAGTAAGGATGAAATAGAGAGAGAATAGAAGATGAAAGGTATTTGGTAGAAGGGTTATGTACTACATAGTTAAGATAGAGAGAGATGGCTAGCATGCTGTGATGTGAGGTTATAATATAATTGTGTGTTCTGAATACAATTTGAAAAGGGTAGTTCAGATTTGTGTCTTCACAAAGTCACTAATGACAGTTTTCTCTGGATCTTTTCAGGTAGGAAATTCTTCTTGCCTCTTTGGAAGAGTGGATAGAATATAACCTCCAGGGGTCTGGATTTCACCTTATTTGAAATCAGAGAGGGACAAGATTTTGTAATATTGATTGTATGGTTAAAGCTTAATTAACTTAAAAATTGATCAATATGGCTGGGGATATGACCCAGTTGGTATAATGCTTGCTTAATAGCTAGGTATCCCAGTGTTCAACTGCTAATACCACTTAAATACTAACTATGGTGCTGGAATGATGGCTCAGCAGTTAAGAGCACTGTCTGCTGTTCCAGGGGTCCTGAGTTCAATTCCCAGCAAAAATATGGTGGTTCACAACCATCTATACTGGGATCTGATATTCTCTCTGGCATGCAAGTGTGCATGCAGGTAGAGCACATGTGTATACATAATGAATAAATATTTAAACAAACAACAAACAAACAAAAAAGGACTGTGGCAACACTAGTGTGCAATACCAAGATAATACAGTATGATCGTTAATAACCATGAAAGCATGAAATAGAGACTGTGCAGTGATATAAAATGACATAGACATGACACCCACCTGTTTACATGCATAGATGACTCTTTGAAATTCATTAATATGGCTCATCAAAAGTTATGATGAAATGTGAATAAAAGTGTTAGGGTGTAAACTTCGCACAAATTCAATCATGTGCAGTATTATTTACCCTCATTTTGTAGGTGTATAAATTAAACTTCAATAACCTTAAGCAACTATATTCAAGATTTCAAATGATTTTTACTGAAAAGTGGAATCTGTGGTTAAGCACGCCTTCTCTTCTTTCACAGGATTCGAGTGAGTTCCACTGCCAGATCCCACATGCTACTTAGAGCAATCTGGAACTCCAACTCCAGGAAAACTGATGTCTCTGTCTTCCATAGACATATGCATGTGCTATGTATGTATGTATGTATGTATGTATCTATCTATCTATCTATCTATCTATCTATCTATCTACCTATCTCCTGTAGTGAGCAGAACATTTAGACATGTACTAAGTGAGTTTATCATTAGCATTCAATATTAAAAAGTCCAGTCCTAGAACAGTGATAAAAATATTTTTATTAAACTTTCTCATAACCAGTTTTGCAAAGTGGCTACTGAATATTCTTTCTTCTGGGACATGATAATACCTCCTCCAGACACTGTACCCTTGACTTAATATTTTATTCACAAACATTCAAGTATTTTTTAAATCATCTTTAGTATCAGGTATCTTGTTTTGTGACCATTTTGTTATATAATAGAAATGTATATCTTCAAGTCTTTTGAAATCAGTGGAAAAATTATAAAAAATATTATCCATTAATGTATTAGATAAATTCTAAAGGCAATCTGAAAATAATAAAATGTCACCTATGCATGTAAACAGGTGAGTGTTATATGATAATAAAAATATTTGATTTTATGACCTTGACCCCTTAGGGATAAGTGATGCCAATAGAACATAACCAGTCTCATTTTAAAAGAGCCTCTAATTAGGAAGCTGCAACTTAATATTAGTGGTAGATCTCACCTGCATGCCTACCTTTCAATGACATTTGTCATACAGCAGATGTCCCCTGATTTTTCACCCTGAAATTCCCATGTACCTTAAGAATCTGTGGCCAAAAAGTACAGCTCATTACTTATTACTGCTTGCCAGCCACAAACTACATTTTTGAAAAAGACTATATCCTGGACAGTACTCCACTGAGTTTCCATTGCTGCTGCAATCTTGAGAAAGTATTCTCAATGTTTTCCTTGAAAATGTTGTAAACAAATGCAACACAGACTTGAGGTGAGGAGCAGATGAATTGGATCTTTAATTCCTCACAATTATCATGAGCATATAGTCAAAAGAGATAGCAAAAGAGGGAAAAACAGCATCTAAATAAGTGTGGAATAAAGTACTTAAAGATAGAAGGTCCCATGATCTGACAGCATTTTATTTTTTTGCAATATTTCTTACACTGGAAAAATAGTGTTCAATAAGTAATCTAATGCAAGCACAATTTTTTAAAACTGTAACTCTCTCTAAAAGAAGAAAACTACTTAATAATTTAAGAACCAGATAATTTAAGCCAAAGGAATTCTATCAATTTTCATATCAACTGTATTTGACATTTCTGCTATACCCACATACCTTCCCAGTTTGGGTTTAGATATATAAGGTTGTGAGCAAAACGGATGTCAAAGTGATTTTGTAATTTTAATCAAAATATTTTTCAGCTTATTTTTGAAGCCTAGTAGCTTCTGCTTTATGCAAAAAGAACATTTCACTACAAAACTGACATAATTTGTGGAGGTAGTCATATCTTGTTCTAAGAAACCAGAGCATTAGGTGAAAGTATACAGCACACATTTATACTACAGATGTGGCTGACAAGGTGCTGAGCGGTTGGACAGTCTGCTATTTTAGTTTTTATATGATAGTGTAAGTCCTCTATTACTCTAAGTTCCTCATCTGAACTTAAGATGAATGTATTTGCCATTCTACAACCCATATCCAAGTCCCAATTCCATGCTGCTTCGCTTACATCATACATTTTCTCAAGATCTAGAGATTAAACATAATAATAAATCATCTGAGATTCACCAAATAACTTATAGATGAAGGTTTCTTCAATAAAGCATCACACAAGAGTGCTTCCAGAATTCGATCAAAAGAGATGGGTGACACTTTATCATTATTATTTCTAGAATACATGGGAATTCCATAAGCATGAGAGAAATAAGAACACAGGGTAAGAGCATCGCAATATATAAGCATTCAGAGAATGTGAGATATAGGCAGAAACACCATCCTTACCAAGATTACCAGGGTACACAGAATAGAATGAAGATGAAAGCAAACCGAGTTTTTGGAAGAGTGAGATGAGGCTAGGAAGGCTTCTTCATGAAAATCAATTTCAGTTTTATTTCTGCAGAGACTGATATAGATTTACATTTCAGAGAACCCACACTGCCTGGAGTGTAATTGATGGCCTTAAACTGGGATAAGGCTGGAGGCTGAATCAGGTGTCACTATTAATAACCCAAGAGTGACAACTGGACCTCCAATTAGGACAGTAGAACCAGGAACTTAAAAAGGGAATGAATTCATCATCTAGAGAACTTGAATGGACATTTTGGCAGTTCCAGACACAAAGGCTAGAATTTCCATATAATTCATAAAACATCAGCTTTCCCAAAAAAGCACATATTCAAGTTCAGGTAAGTATGAATTCTAGACTGGGAAAAGAGAGAGAGTTAGCACGTATTGAGGAAGCAATATGAAAAGGAAGGAATGATCTACCAGGACAACATTAGGAAGACCTTACACAGCTTCTCTTCTGTGGGAGTTTATCTTCTTTCGAGAGGAAGTTCCCACTTAAGATGGCAATTGCTGTCTTTATGTCTTAAAATGATAAATGTAATTCAGATGCTAGGGTGAATTCAATCATTATAAAAATTTTGAAGTGATAGTCCAATTGGCATGTTTATGGGCAACGTTCTAAGGTCTACAGCTCTGATAGAGTAAGGCTCCTGGTATGGAAATCTGAAGAAAACAGACCTTGAATAGATTCATTTTCACCTTAGACTTTGTGCTTATATTCTTAAACCTTTGCCCAACCCGACATGTACAAAACCAATATAGATATTCTTACATTGTTTCGAAGAAGATTTTAGCATATTTTATGAAAATCTTAACTCTTAGCCATAAGAACAGTTCAGTCTTCATAGCTGTGTGCGTCTAATGACTGAAGAAACACACAGCCAATCTATTCTTTTGAAAGATGATAAGCAAATAATTTGTCAAATTACCAAAACATTCTATATAATCTTTTATCATTCAGACTCTAAAATAGTAAAAGAGATTTAAAAATAAAATCAAAAGGAACAACAGACAATGAGTAGAGACCAACCATAAACTGATTGTTAAAAAATAATTTGAAAGCTATAAATCCAATAAGGAGTTAATACAAAAGATTGACAGTGACCTCAAAACAATTGCAAACAAGGAAAAAAAATTAAAAACAAGCAGAAGTCATAAGGAATATTCTTTAAAGACAGACATATAAAAAATGATCGGCATTCCTAATCATTGGGAAATGCAAATTAACACCACAATAGGCTAGGATTCCACACCTGTCACAATGACTTTTATATTAAAAAAACAGTAACAAGTGTTGATGAGCCTTGTCCATTTTTGAAGGAAACATAAATTAGTTCATCTATTTGCAAATCAATATGGAGTTTCCTCACAAAAGCTAGAGATAATATTACTATACTGTAATGAAAGTTGGGGCACTTCCCTCAAAGGTTTGAGTTCAATATATCTAAGAGATGTTTGAAGTCTTGTGGTCATTGTGTCTCATGTGTACATTTTATTACAAATTAATATACTATGGCTCTTAACGAAAATTCAGTATATGTATATTCTTTTTAGAGTATAAATTGATTCTTCTGGAAATTGTAATCAAAACAATATTTTGTTTATATTTTGTCTGGGTTGTTTACAAAGCTTTTATTCTGAATAAGCTACAATAAAAATGTCCAAACTCTTGAAAAATCAAACTTTTATGACCTCCTGTATGTGATTTTGTTGACTTTATCTAGAAAAGTCATTTCAATTTAAAAACTTAAGTGCACATAACTCTTTGAGCCCCAAGAAATTCTCTCTCCCAGGAAATCCAAGAAACATAATTTTGTTTAAAGGCAAGCTCACAACTGGGTAAAGATCAGTAAGTAGTTTTAATTGAAATGCATTTATAAAATGTGACCTTTATATACAGAGAAAAATCAATTGTTTATATTTTAGAGAACTGTCCTTCAGACATGGGAGAAGTACCAATGTCAAACAATGTATTTAGTAGTTGCACCACACAGGACTAGGATGGTATAGATACAGGGATCTGCTACAAAACCTAACAGTGGACTCACTTATGCAGAGATTATTATAAAACAGCTGTCAGAGGATGCATTAGAAAAAATTTGCACAGGAATTAAAATTACCTTCTACTTAAATATATAAACATTAAATGTGAATTGTTAATATTATCACTCTTTTCCTAAGTATTCAAATGAACAAAAGTGTGATATTACAGGGATTATAATATATTATGCTTGACATTTAATCAGAGAAAGATTTATCTCCATGAGATTATTATTTAAAGTGTGATCAACACACTAATATATTTTAAAATTATTTGCTATATATTTCAAAACTAAATATAAACTTAAATGTTTTGAAGCAATATAGAGTTAAATTATAGAACATATTACTTGCTATATGTCTACTTACCTGTATTACAAATTTGTCATTTAGTATTTCATCCATATTTATTACTACTTACTTATTTTAATACATTTTACCTATAAACCAACATTTAACATGTATGCGTGCAAAGTCATGATTTATGAATACAATCTATAGTCTACAGCAGCCTAGTTGAATGTCCATCCCTTTTGAGGTGAGTGCATTTGAAATTTGCTCTCAGCAATATTGAACTGTATAATTCACTAGTGTTCTCTAACTTCACATAAGACATTAAAATTAAAAACTAAAACATACTTTTCTTATCTAAGATTTTGCGCTTTTTCCCATTACCTCCCACTTCCTCCTCACCTGTAGCATCTCTACTACAGTTCAGTAAGTTTAGGTGTCTCAGCGCATTTACACAATATCTGTATTTTCATGTCTTGTTTATATTAGTTAATGTAATATTCTTTAATTCCACGAATGAAAAGTGTAGAATTTATTTTAAAAGGTGTGTGTGTGTGTGTGTGTGTGTGTGTGTGTGTGTGTGTGTGTGTGTGTGTGTTCCTTTGTCTATTCATCTGTTGAAGGATACTTAAGTTTCTTCTTGTTTGGGATGAACTGTAAAAGAATGCTAAATATAGAGAAAAGAAAACTGACATAAATGTAAAACAGATGGCCATTATGGTAGTCAAATTTACATAAAACATTAGTGTCTATAAGTCATGGAAAATTAGTTTGTGTTTTATCAGTGATGGTGGTAGAAGGGCTTGAAGCATCAGAGCAACAGCAACAGAGTGAATAAAGTCATGTAATTTGTGAAAAGTAAGAGATAAGTGGCAGTACTATGTGTTAGCTTTAAAAATAATAGCCAAGTAGTGTTCTGAGCTTAGATCATTTATAAAACGATAAGTCAGGGTCCTCTTCCCTGATATTTTGTATTGCAGATTCTAGAAACTATCCCTTTACCAAAAACTATAATATATGGCCAATTTCCCTCCTCACTTCCTCTCAAATCTCTTGTATATCACATTAAATCTGTTTTACCTAATGATGTTTCCTAAATGATTGTTAACTTTTCAATATGTAGACATTTTGCTATTTCCAGACAATTTCTAAATTTGTGCTCTCTTACCACTTCTGAATAACTGTTTAAAAAGTGAATGAACATTGTCAGATTCCTCTCTGTGAAGTTCTTTCAAGGCCTTCCTTGCCTTCTAGTTACCCTGAGGACAGAATCTAAGCTTGTCAGTGTGTAGCACACTGAATGATTCCCTGATTTAGACAAGTTTATTTGCACGCCCTGCCTCTGTACATACTGTTCTCTCTGGGTAGAGTTCCCCCACATTTGACAGAAGTAGAGTTAGTCTACAATTAGAGTAGAACATGAAGAGCCTTCCTTTATGCTGCAATGAAGTCTTCACCAAGATGAATCCATTGGACCAAAGAAAATGCCCTTTAAGAGACATATCCTCTGAAAAACAATAGCTGATTTTACACCCTTGAATATCAAGAAATCCTAGTGTTCATTCATTGTAATGAAGGGAAGCATCCTGAACCCCAGTCCTTGAGCTTGCTTATATATGTCCTATGTGAAAGTACAACTTAAAGATGGAGACCTCTTGTCTTATGAACTATACCCAGACACAATTCTCTGTTGATAACTATGCTCAATATAAAAGGGGTTCGAGGACTTAATCCTGACTGTGGTCAGGAAGCAGCTTACTTTATAAGGCTGTGTTAAGGTTCCATCTGTAGGAACAGGGAGAGCTGCCTGTCAGACCAACAGTTAGACAGGAAAGTATCATGTTTGACAGTGTGTGAACAACTAAGACAGAATGTTCTGTAGTTTAGAAAGCCCCATTTAATCAATTCCATTAACATTTCCATGAACTAAAACATAATGTCTGCATTTTCCATATGGGTCACAGAATTGGAGCCCCAGAAATTAAATTCTTCTGAGAGTTAGATCTGTAACCTTATGCCTCTGCTGTGCTTCAACAGTCTTGGGGATTCTTAGGATCATTAATATTTAATGTTGCATGTCACCATCCTTTAACTATCCTTAGCAAGGAAACAGAGTTTATTTCAACATAATCTCTACATCTACACACGTGAGAAATAGGCTGGAAATTTGGTTCAGAAGTTAAGATCACTTGTGCTCTTACAGAGGACTGTGAGCACCTGCTGGTGGCCCACAACCATCCATACCACAAGTTATAGGGGAACTGGTAAACTCTTTTGACCTCCATCGGCATTGGGCATGCATGTAGTGCATAGATATACACACAGAAAAATCAATCATACTCAGAGAATAATATAAATTTAAAATAAATAAAATCAGGCCAATTATCTGGACACCTTGCCTTGAAAAATAAAAATAAAAACACTGTCCAATGACATCTTACATTTATGATGAGAAAGATGCTCAAACATTGGTTTGAAAACAACTGTAAAGTAAATGTAAAGGTTAAACAATTTCATATATGAACAAAGAACACACAAGCCTGTTCTCACCTCAGATTTCAAATGAAAATAAAATGCACAAGATACAATTACATGAAGTGCATTTTTGAATACGTTCATGACAAACTGGCATCCATCTTTTTAGCCATCTGTGTATGTTTTTGGGCAAACTGTCTATGCAAATGCATAACCCACTTTTAGATGGCTCCTTCTTATGACTGAGCTGTAAAGTTGTTTATAACTACAACATGGACATAAACTATGGCTGTAGGAAGATCAGTGGAACACAAAGAAGTGCTGCCAGAAGTGTCTCAGGTGCATTATGTATTTGATTCTGAATGAATCTTGGTCACTGTTTGCTTAGAATCCTTAAACTGTTGCCCATTTTTCAATATTGCAGGATTTAGTTATGGGAACACGTATGGGGTTATAGCCCACAGCTTAGGGAGCTAGGGTTGAAGGGATGACTTGTAATTAGGCCTATGGAAAGTACAGTCTGCTGGGTTACAAAATCATTCCCCTTTTGAGGTTTTAATTGATGCATAAAATTATAAATATTAATGATGTATTATGTGATGCCATGCCCCATGTTTATATCGTGTGATGTTCAAATCAGAGTGAATAGAGCTGTCCTCATTCATAAATTACCCTTAGAAAAAATAGTGAACCACATTTCCTAGATGGTTTTTGGAAATATAGTACAATATGACTATCTACGTCTATTCTTCTGAGAACTAAAGCAGCAGAACTCATGTCTCCTCTCTAACTGTAACCTAGTACTTATCAGCCAATCCTTCCCCATTCTTTCCTCCTAACCACATGCCTAGACAGTGATAAATCACTTTACTACTCTCAACTTCTATGAAGTGAGCTTTTATAGTTTCCACATCTGGGTGAGAGCATGAGGAACTTATTTGCTATGCCTGGTTCATTCAATTTAATATAATAACTTCCAGTCCCATTTATAATGTGGTAAATAAAGTATTATTCCACCACGAATGCTTGCCCCATTTTGTTGACTTTGAGTAAGCTGATGAACATTTTAACTGATTATATTTCTCTGTGTATTGAGAATGCTGCTGCAATAAGCCTAGAACAATCACTAGTTCTTTGATCAACTTATTTCATTTCTTTTGGATATGTATGAAATAGTGTAACTGTTGGTACTTATTCCTATTTTGGTTTTCATTGTTTGGAGGAGACTACCTAACTATTTCTTATAATAGCCATGTACCTACTCATATGACCAAAGCAGGAGAAAACACACACTGGTTTTGAATGCTATTTAGAAATCAGTCTCCATAGGACAAAGGTAGTTTTGTTTGTATGCAATAAAGACAAGAATTACAAATAACTAGTAGGGTTTGACTTGCAGACTAGAATATGAGTTCACTGAATTTTACAGTTCAGGACATGGGGCAAAGAGCAGGGAAAATAGAGACTGATGGAATTCTTAGAAGACAACATAATACATAAGTATAGCGATATCTCATAGGCAGTAGAATATGAAATGTAGACAAAAAATTTAGAGCCAAATATGTGAATTTGTATTTGTAACTTCCTTTATAAGTGAAAATGACTAAACTTATTCATCTGTCTTCATTTTTCTAGGTATTTATATCATAGGTGTGCCCTGGCAAGGTTGGTTTATATGGTGCTGATCAAAAAATCTATGGCTTTGTGTATGCTGGCCAAGCAGTTTATCAATTAATCTATAACTGAGGCCTAATCTGTATAAAAACATCTGAATATGAAGCTATTGTTACTCAAAATAACTAACATAAAATCTCATGTATTGGTTTGGAAAATGAATGTGTCCAAGTCAGTACTTACAGCCTGTAGTAAATTAACTGCATTAATACTACATAAATTTACTGACTTTAGTGTCGTTATTCCTTTTAATTTAATAATCCTTGTAGTCCAGTTTCTATTTTTTATATGCTTTTGGGAGCAGGACCATCAGTGAAGTATTCTCAACCTACCAGGAGTCGCATCCTTAACAAAAACAAACTCTGGCTACCCTGGAAGGCATCTACTACCCACAATGCCTCAGCTAGGGGTAGGAACTCACAGATATCTCCATTATATTTTAAATTAAAAGCAATGCATTTTATTTTATTTTTTATGTGCAGAAGTGTTTTGCCTACATGTGTATCAGTATATTTCTTACATATATACTGCCCTAAGAGGACAGAAGATGTCATATTCCCTAGAAATGGAGTGACACATGGTTGTGAACCACCAGGCAGGTCTTGGAAATTGAACGTGGATCCTTTGCTCTTTGACAGCTGAGTCACCTCTCTTGTAGATTGGTTATTTTCTTAACGTACTGTATCCTAGGACATTGTTTTAACTCCATTAGTCATATTAATCTATTCCTTTGCAGTCTTCAAATCTGAAAAGAGGTAATTCTAAACTTTATGTGAGGAAAGTAGAGTCAGGGCATTATTCTTAGCACAGACTCACCCATTTCCAATTAAAAACAATATATTATATTTTGTTTTATATGATAACTCCATTTTCAGGGCATCTGAAATCCTCTTCTTTCCTCCTCTTGGGGTCACACATGAAGTGATACATGGCTGAACATGTAGGGAAAAACCCTTCTGCAACTTCATTCTGAAATCATTTGCATTCCATACACAAAATGTTCCTATTTCTGCAGCAATTCTATTATACCAAAGCACTATCACATTAGCTCTGGGCTGATCCTTCTTCTCTTTGGTGTATTTCCTACAAGAAATATTGGAGAGATTCTCTTAAGGAAAAAAATCTGCTTGAAATTGAAAACCACCATTTCCTTGTGGGTTCAGTGAGTTGCTGAGCCAAAAGAGAAAAGTAGAGGTCAGAAGTAGTATTAGAATTTACATTATCTATGTGAAAGTTTGCTAATTTACATTTGGTTTAGACAGATAGAATATCATTTAATTCTGCTGCACTATTTTTAGAAAAGTTGAAGAGTCCTTGGAAGAAAAAGTATTTACATAGTCTGTTAGAGGCCTGCTGTAAATCCTCTGAAGGCTCTCTACTACTCTTCAACTCTATAGGGCAGTGCAGCATGCATCAAATCTTCATCATGTTAGTTTCTACAGGACTTTATCCCTAACTTTTTCTCACGTCTTATCTACTGCAAGAACATGGGCCTTTTAAAACATATTCTATTTTTTTTGAGATTATAATATAATCACATCATTTCTTTCCTACCTTTCTTTCACCAAACCTTCCCATATACACTTCCTTGCTCTTTCAAATTCACGGCCTCTTCTTTTCATTAGTTGTCATTACTTACATACATGTTTTGTATATACATATACGTATACGTATACATATACATATACATATACATATACATATACATATACATATATGTTTGTGTGCATGGGTGTTCCTAATACATCATATTTATAAATGATACTCACAAATAAACACACCATATTCATTCTACATAATGCTGTTTGTATGTATGTTTTCAGGGTTGATGATTTGGTATTGGATAATTATTGTGCTCTTCCACGGGACTACTCAATTATTCCCCAGGACTGTCTATTATTGGAAGCTTAGCTACCCACCCAGGGCCAGTTCAGTCAAGGATCTTGGAGGAGAGTTTAAAACTGCTACATAACTAAACCAGCACAAACCCTAACTATTGTAAACATTTTTCTTTATACTCACAGATAAGTGTAGTCCTCACCCCTCAACAACATTGTTGTTGCATTATATTTTGTGGTTTCAGGAATTTTAAATATAGGTTCAATGAACCATGGTCACTGAAAAATATGTGTCTCAATTCCCTTCTTATCTTTCAGGATCAATCCAGAATAACATATCCAAATGCTTCTCCGTTGAAATACCCTAAATCCATCAGTTACTGCCACTGAACTTGGTTTATTACTATATGCCTGACTATTTATTCAATCTAGTTTTACCATAATATACAATGGCTCATTAGGTATTTTCACTGTAAAATCAAACATAACTCTTTAAAATATGTGTATCTCTCTATACATGTATATCTTTATATTTATCTATATCTTTATTTTTATCTATACCTTTATCTATATATCCAAGCCTATGCTATATCTAATCTATATCTATAATATATATCTAATCTTTATTTCTATCTCTGTTAATATTATCTTTGGTTTAAAAAACAAACACTTTTTAAATATAAATGCTATAAGTGCTTCTTTACTGTTTCACTAATTTTTTTCTTTAGCTGTTCACCTTTGAAGCTAACAAAGAGAAAGGATTTTTCAAAGTAACTGAATTTGAATAACAGCAGGCCAATGTTTGTTGAGAAAACGGTGCTTAGTAAAACCAGGAAGAAAAAGAGAAAAAAAAGATGTCATTCTAAATTACTTGAGTGATTCCAGTTAAAGAAATTTTAATTTATACTAATAAGTTAGTTTGGGCACCAGCTTCATTTCTCTATCCTTCTTTGCTTTGTTCAAATGCAATTGCATTTGAATGCTTTAATGTACCAATTTTTAAGTTAAATGGATTTGCATTGCTCTAACCTACTTAGCACCAACACAGACCATCTGCACCTCCTGTTCTCTGATTGTGTGCTAGCATATCAGTAGCCCACTCATCCTTTACAGCTAATCTATCCCATCTAATCCCAACATTTCCCAGGGGCTAATGAGACAGTTCTATTGGCTTTCAGCCACTACCTTTCAGAAAACAAGAAAAAATCAAAATATGATGCCACTTCTTTCTTTCTTCCTATAGTCAAAGAACTTATCACAGTTCTATGAAATAAAGTCATATTGGTTTAAATATTCAGGAACCATATCAATTCTCTTAAAGGCATGTACTATTCTTTTAGGAAAAATTAGAGAATGGAAAAGCTCACAAGCCACAGATGGAACAACTCTTCAAAGACAATCTGGCCCTCTCTGGCAGAATGGAGCTGCATATGTTGTAGGGAGGGGACGCTGCTGTGGAGGAGAGGAAAAAGTGTTCTCTATACACGAAGATTGTTTGCATGCCAGCCAAATAAAATACTTGCACTGTATAAGAAAACCTTTGCCAAAACCAGAAACTTGACTGGGCAGCTCTTCCTTTAAAACTTAAATGACCCATGCCCCAAATTGTGCTCTACTCTTATCAAACCAAAAGGGAAACATATTAGCAGAGGAATGTTTTCATAATAGATCTTTCATAGATAACCTATACCTCCTTGTCAAAATGAATATACTACTGTATTCATGCTTCAGCCATTATTAACAACATACTTCAGTTTTACTCTAGGCTTTGGTTTTGTGCTGCATGTGGCCTAGCTAGAATGTTAGAATTTACTTTAATAATAGATTGGGAAATTGCCACCCATTACATTAGCATTATAATTCTGGTGTGGATGGATGATTTATTGTGGAACATTCAAGGTCCTCCCACTTTCTGCCAATTGAAGAAACTATAATCTTGGAAGAGCAAATGTGTTATATGACACCTATCATACAGATAAAGTTACAGGTGAAGCAAACTCTCTGCCAGACAGGATGGGGCTGGCGCAGTTTGTGATGAAGACTGGCACCTCTCAGATCAGGTCAGCATTGTCAGAACAGACAGGACTTTGAATTCAACCTACAAGAGCTCAAAGTAAATACAGCTAAAATGAGACTTCCACTGAAGGTAATGGTGTGCTTCTTATTTATTTTTGAAGTAGTTTGTGTTTCAATTACCAACATTTATCAATATTCTGTAATTTTAAGGATGAATATACTAACATCAAGTTTAATAAGTACAATTCTAAGGAAGAACTTCTACTATGTTAAGCTGAAGAGACTCTATCATATGGTCAATAGCAACTTAAAATAAACTTTTTAATCAATTTTCCAATGAAATATGTCAGTTTGTGTCAGTGATTAGACACATTGTGCTGGCCAGTTTTCTGTTGCTGGAAAAACAATATAATTTCCTGTGTATAAAATCTTTTAAATGTGATGTATTCCAAATACAGGGAAAATAGTTAGCTTTCTGGAGAGGTTCAGTGAGCTATTACAATTGTTAGTCTTTAAAGAGGAGGAGAATAAAAAGGGAAAGAAGAAGTAAAGGAAATCAGTTGTATACAGTAAAAGTATAAGTAGCATGGCATAGAAGGACTATAGCTGAGTGAGAAGGCCTTTGCCTAGCATGGGTGAAGCCTTTTCCTTGCATGTGTGAAGCCCTTGCCTAGCATGTGATAAGCCGCCACCTTGCGTGTGAAGCCTTTGCCTAACAGGTGTGAAGTCCTGGACTTGATGTCTAGTATCATAATGTAACAGAACATAGACTGCCAATCACTACATTAAGATAGGAAAACTGTATCATGTGGACAACATGACTTTTTAAGTCTATGTAATTTGTGAAATAATACACATAGTTCATAAATTTGAAGGTTTGAGAACATAAATTTTGGGCTGCAAATCACAAAAGTTGAAACAAATAGGCGAAGCCATTGAGCATTCTGAAAATAAACTTGTAAAAGATTATAAAGATATGCATTTTTATTACAATTAAGAATATATAATATGTACATGATAATGTGAAGTATGATGAGAACTATATCATCCTGGTTGAGGCTGTGCAATGGGAGAACATTTTCTCAGCTTGTGAAAGCCTGGATTCAACACCCGCCAGAAGAAATATTTAAATTATAACTTAAAATCAAGATAAAGCAAAAAGTAAAATCCAGTAATAGCATCACACTGACACAACATATCTCACCATGGTTTCATCAAGAATATGACAACCAATCACACTGGAAGAAATTTCTGCCTTCCCCAGTCTAAAACATCCCTGTGGGGACTGGCCAGCATTCCTGATTATCATGCTAAATTTTAAGCTTCTTGTTTTCTACTTGCTGACAGGAGAGAAGAAAAAGGAAAACAGAACAAGGTTGAAGGTCAGAGGAGTCTCCTAAATCGACTTTGAGCAAAAATTCATTGTCCCCTTTGTATTCAGTATAATTATGCATATATATATATATATATACATATATATATATTACCTTAATCTACCTTTTGTATGTTGCAAAATAGGGTTGGGAAAAGAGGGAGAGGAAGATTGAAACGGAGAGAGGAAAGGAATTACATATTCACCAAAAGGAGAAGCATAATTATTCAGTATTTAGAGATCAAATAGAAGCAAGGAAACTAATAAATGTAAAATAACATCTTTAAGGCTCAAATCCCTGAGCCCTCTTGATCAATAATTCAGCTTGGATTGTGAATAGGATTGCTGGAATTAATCATCATACTAAAAGCTTATTACACTTATTCGGTTTCCATTAGAACACTCTGCATTTTGAAAATCTTTTATGCACAAAAGGAAAAACCTATATTGTAGATGTGAATTTTATCATATTATCTTTTAGTAACTAACCACTAATACCAAATACATACTTGGTACTAAGCCTATTCAAATTAGATAACTTGTAGAAGAATCAATAAAATTCCATTTATATTTTATAATGACCAACTGGAACAAAAATTATGCATTAAAAACTGGGAGAGAAACTAGATTGATTTGGTATCACTACGAATTGTTAGAACAAATCATATCCACCTCAGAAACCTGCATGGTTTCCATGGCAACACAGCAACAGCTAATCTAAAAGCTATAGTTATCTCCAGACAAAAGGCTTGCCTGAGCCTTCATTTCAGTACTCAGAAAATCTGAAGGACGAACCTGAACCTGAGAAAGCTGAAGAAAGGACTGAAAGAAAATTCTTTCCATTAAATACAGAATGAAAACTCTTCCATATTCTGCATGATAAAACACACCCCTACCATATTTTGTCAATACCTTTCACAATATGTCCTTTAAAAAATCAATGCAAAATAGCCAGTTTTTCAATAATCTTATTTTTCTAAAGTCATATCTACCAAAACAAAGGAGAATTTTAAGGTTCAGTATATATGTTTTATGTTATTGAAAGTTCTAGGGTTTTTCATTAATCTAAACTCTGTATATTCTTCCTATTTCCAGTTGCTCAGTATTCACCGTTAGATATCTCTTTAGTTTCCAATATTTATTTTTTAAATTTATTTATTTATTCACTTTATAACCCAATATCAGCCCCTTCTTTCCTCCCAGTACCCTCTCTAGTGAGTCTTTTCCTCATTCCACCTTCCCTGCAGGGGAAGATCCCAATAAACAACCTCCCCACCATGGCACATCAAGTTGCTGTGGGAGTAGACCACCCACTGAGGCCAGACATGTTGGCACAATGGCTGCCTCAAATTGCAACCCATCCCATGGGCAAGAACCAATCCCTGATACTAGTAATGATATTCTGTTATGCTTGCATAACAGGAACCTAGCATAACTGTCCTCAGAGAAGCTCCACTCAGCAGCCAATAGAAAGAGATACAGACTCATACCCAAACATCAGATGGAGCTCGGGCAGTCCTATAGAAGAGTTAGGATTGCAAGACCCAGAGAGGACAGGCTCTACACAGGGATAACAACAGAGTCAACTAACCTCCCAGAGACAGAATCATCAAGCTAAGGGTAAACATGGGCTGGACCTACACCCTCTGCACATATGTAACAGATAAACAGCTTGGTCTTCATACCAGCCCCACAACAACTGGAGCAGGGGCTGTACCTGAGCCTTTTGCCTGCTTGCCTGTGGATCCCGTGTTCCTATGGACCAATATTTATTTTTAATTATGGTATATAGGTCTGTCTGGATGTCAGTATGTACATGTGATTGCAGGACCTGTGTTTGCCAAAAGTGGTTGTCAGATTGCCTGGAACTGAGGGGTAAAGGCAGTTGTGTGCTACCTGCTGTGAATTGAACTAGACTCCTCTGTAGGAGCAGATTTCACTCTTAATTACTAAGTCATATCTCCAGGAGTCACTGTCAAAATTTTATTTTCAAAGTAAGGTGAAAGAAATGGTAAGTTGGAGAGAGAAAATTATGGCAGTTTTTTTTCCCCAAATGTCTTTTCTTGTATTCCTTTAAAGACTGTGCATCACTTTTAAAAATCATTAAAAGGCAAAAATCAAAATATTTTGTGACAATAAAAATTTGCATGCAAATTAAAATTAAGCCAGTCATGGGTGAAAGTCACTCAAGAAAATTTCTCATTGAAATAAGTGAAAGTTTCTAAAGTCAAGGACATTTCTCTTTCTCTTCTTCACTTTGAATCCATATATTAATGAAGATTAAGGTACACATCCATAAGTCAGACCATTGCAATGAAAGCTCAAAATGGACTATATCTTACTCAGTACAGAGTGATAGTGGGCAAGGATACTTAAAGAGAAAACCCCGAGGAAAAGTAAAAATGTAAAAAACAATGAAAAAAGCCACCAATCAATTGACATCAGGTTGAAAGAAACCTTCAGGCTTTAAAAAGGCAAGAATACAAAACACAAGCATGGCTACTACTTTTTGGTTCGAAAATTTATCTTGAAAATTGCTAGACACTGAAACCAAACGTTCTCTCTAAAGGGATGTTAAAAATAATGACACTGACATGTTGACCAGAAAATACTTTTCCAAATTAGCCTGTAGTAAGAGGTTTAATGAAACTTTCTCAGATTAGATTTCAATTCAATAATGTACTGAGAACCTATCTTAAAAATGTCTCATTTTAGAGGGACTTTACGCCCCCTGTGCTAAGTCAATTTATATGTAAATTCTATGGAAAATTAGTCCAATGTGCTTTTTTCATGTAACTGACAGTGAGAGTAAATGTATCTTGCCACTTGGCTACCAAACAAAGGCCTAGCCAGCAGTGATGTGAGGAAGATGTAGCACAAGCTCCAACTCTGAAAGAGCAAACTGTGCCAAATCATGATGTCAAAGCTTGAGTAGTTGCCAAAAACATCAGGTGTCCAAGGGATCTATGAGCATCCTTTAAGTTGTGTAGTCTCTAATATATTCCACCATTGATCTTTGAAGCATGGTAAGGATTAACAACCACTAGGAAATCAATTGTGTGAATAGGAAAATACCCTGCTCATGTAATACTGATTTATAGTATATTTCATTCCTAATGAGTTATATGTTCTTCTGAAGTTCACTGGTATTTTTTCATCTATTATTTATCTTCATGCATTTAAAATACTCTTATATTTAAATTCAGATAGAGTAGTAGAAATTCAAAATAAGAGGGAATGTGATGTAAGTAGAGAGATATTATCAGGTTTGATGGTAACTAATTTGTAAAATGTGCAAAACCAGGGATAGAAACTGTAGAGTCTGATACTAGTCAAAAGCATAATATCTGTTTTGTAACTATAGCTCTAGGTAAAGATGTGACACTTTGAGACATCTAGAAGATATCTAAAAGATACATAAAGGATACTGTCTACCCAGAGGCTATTTAGTGTTGAGGAAGGTCAAAGCTCCTCTAAGACTTAATCTGAATAGGCCTCCTAATAACATAGTTTGGAAAAACTCCCCTCAGGGAAATGCTTTATTTTAGAGACTTTAGATATGGTGATGGTGCAAAGCCTACCTAACATATAGGTCGGCACCTATTCAAACTGCTAAATCTGTTTGAATCTGTTTGAACCTCTCAATCTCTTGAGGCTTGGGAACTCATGCCTATATTGTAACACAGAAAGGAAGTCACAGGTTCAAAATGGTCACATTGTGGGACTACCTTTTTTTTTTTTTTTTTTTTTGGTTCTTTTTTTCGGAGCTGGGGATCGAACCCAGGGCCTTGCGCTTCCTAGGCAAGCGCTCTACCACAGAGCTAAATCCCCAACCCCGTGGGACTACCTTCTAAATACTTGTTTATGTTCATAGATTTGGACTGCTCAATATTATGAACAGTATAAATAAAAATAATAAAATACTTATTTCAGTGAATAGGAGTTAATGCCGAGGCACATAACTGTTCAAAGAATAAGCAACTAAGAGTAAGTTATAAGTATATGGAACATTCATATCAAACTTGTCATCCTCAAGGATCAGAAAATACTTCAGAACAAGGGGCAGAAAGAATAGAAGACCTACAGGATGAGGACAAGTGCTGTGAAATTCTTGTCTTCTAAACATGACAATGCTATTGCACACATGAACTCACGGAAACGGGCTTGAACAAGATCAAGCCAGTTATAAATTCCAGCAGAGAGATGGAGGAGGGGTTCCTGAGGTCACACTCCTAGCCATTGAGCTATTGGCAATTGATGACTACAGGGGAAAGGAGAATCACTTTTTCTTTGGAGGAGTTGCTTACTAGTAGATTGCCCTTCCCAATGGATCACCCCTCTATCTATGCCCATAAGATAGCATTAACTACATTATATGAACAAGAACCTGAGAAGGCATGGAGTTGGGAGGGAGAAATATTGTGCCTGCCAGATTAAATATTTTAAATAATTACAAAATTCTATAGAGTAAAATACAATAAAAAATGATTTCCTTAGTAAGGACTCAATTTTTAAAAAAGTGCATCAAAGCAAGTGGCCAAAATAACTACTGATTTGATCTCATTAATATTGTACAAAAATATGGTATAAAATATAACATTACTTATAAACAAATATATTATATGTAAAATACACAAATATAATATATTAAATGCTATATGGTAACCTATTAATGTCTGCTCTAGGGAACTGGTCCAATGGTCACCTGCGATTATCAAAAGGAGCAGGTTTGAATGAATCCTACTCAAACTTCTAATAGTTTGAATCATTTCTAGATTATCTGTAATTCCAACTACAATGTAAATGTTATGTAAAACTTCTTTTACTGAATTTTTTAAGGGATGACATGAAAGTCGTCTCTATGTCTTCAAAACAGATGCAAATAATCTTTCTAAGAAATTTCTGCCTATGATTGGATATGGAGTTTTAACTGAATAATAAAGGCATATCATCTACATTTACTACCTGAACATATTAAAGATGTGTTTATGGATTAATAATATGTACATTACAATATAAGGATATATACAGCTATAATGCAGTTATGTATTATCACCTTGACAATATGATTGGGATAAATTTCTTTGGATTTAATAAATTGTTATACATTCATCACTAATTAAAATAAAAAGTTGTATAAAGTAATGTTCCTATAAAAATATAATAACAAAAAGAAAAACAGTATTCCATTGAATCCTCCATGTTTGTGAAAGTGATGGAGAGCTGGCTCCTCTTCCTACTACATCCTCCATTTTTGTTCTCTACCCTTTGAACTGTGAACCCAACTCTTTCTTGTGATATTGCCTTTTGTGAGCTCTCTATGAATTAGCACAATTGTTAGATAATTTATAGGAAAATAAACCTGTCCCAACAAAAATATCTCAAAACCATCATGCACATTCTATTCTGTTTCAGTGTTTTGGTATGTAGTGCTTATGCTTGCATTCTGTGAAGTTTTACTAGACACTTCCAAGGTACACATGGGAAATCAGAGCATATCATTAACTGGCTATTGGCTAATATTCTTCAGGTTTCCAATTTTGTAAGTTATGCTTTTAAATTTGAGACTCTCGCTTTATTTTCACATACATTTAGTGTGTGAGTATGTATATGCTAGTGTGTGAGGGGGTGTATATGTGTGAGTGTGGGAAATAGGTATGTGGAGTGTGTGTGTGTGTGTGTGTGTGTGTGTGAGAGAGAGAGAGAGAGAGAGAGAGAGAGAGAGAGAGAGAGAGAGAGAGAGAGAATATGCATGTTTGAGAGCACCTTGTAGAGGTTCTCATTTTCCACTACTGAGGGTGCTGGAGATCAAACTAAAGTCATTGGGCTTGGTGGCCAATGTTTGAGCCTTCTCAATAGGCCATAGTTTTTGTTTTATAAAGAGCATGATACATAAGTGTTTGCCTTGAGAACACTGCCAAATTGCATCTCCTCATGTCTCCAAGCTCTCAAGATTAGAAGCTACCAGCCTACATCTGAAACAAAATACTCTGAAAGTAAACATGAAAGATTGCCTCACAAATTTTTTAATATTTTTCTATTAAACTCATAAAATAACAATTTTTGTATGTTTCCAATAGCCATAAAATATCAATCTGATAAGGAATACAATTTTACCTAACTGGAGAGGGCTTCATACATTCTCAGCAGGAAAGTATGAGAGTAAAGTTTTGAGGAAAGACTAGAGGAAAGTATGAGCTCAAAATTGACAGAAGGAACAACTTCTGGCAGAGGAAGCTACGGTTGAGTTCATTCAGAAAAGTGCTAGAAAATTGTCATAACATGTGGTTATTTACTAATGTTAGCGGAGTCTATGAAGAGAACAATCTAAAGTAAGAAAATAAAGTATTAGGTTTGCTCAATTCTGATGAATCAGTGAGTGGATTTCAGGCTTTCTGTCCCATAAACAAAGTGCATGCATTAAAACAGCACTGCTTTGTTTCTTGCTCATCCTTGATTACTTGAAACACAGTATACATGGAACAAACACATTTAAAAAGACTAAATAGTCTCTGGGTAGACATCAGGGGTTGATGGAAGGAGGACTCTGGGTAGTTGAAGGGTTGTGGAGATCAGGTTGGGGGCAGAGAAGAGACAGAGGAAGAGAGTACTGGGAGAGAGAACTGGAGGGAGGCACATCTCTGGAAGAGCTAAAACCTTAGGACAGTGGGAACTCCCAGGAATCTATGAGGGTGATCCTACCTAAAACTGCTAGCAATGGAGGATATGGAGCCTGAAATGGCCACCTCCTGTAACCACAAGAGACTTCCAAAGGAGGAACTAGGACACCAACCCAGCCACAAAACCTTAGACCTACAGTTATCCCCTGCCAGCCATATGTCCAGAGGTAAAGATGGAGCATAAATTGAAGGAATGGCCAACCAGTGACTGGCCAACTTGAGACCCATGCCATGAAAGAGAGACCACCCAGGATCTGGCAAGGGTTTCCCATGGCTGCACTGTATCATATTATAGTGGATGACATGACAACGTCAAAAACAAGTATAGGAGGGATTCATCACCCAGGTTGGAATCTAAAGTATCTGGGAGCTCTCAATATTGTGACTGTCCACTAATCCTCAACTATTAGTATCTGAGGATTAAAAGAACTGAAATGAAATCCTGTGATGTCCAACTTGTCAACCATGTTTTCCTGCTTTACCAAGCCATATGCTTGTAGAAAATAACACTTTATCTCTGTGCTCTTAATGGACTCTTGGTGCAGAATATAGCAAATTTATAAAAACATACAGTTGTTATTCATTCTACGTAATTGGTTTAGAATATTTGACTAGGAGAAAAAAAAGCCAAACAAGATGGAACATTTTATTCTCTAAAAAATGAATACGTGTAAAAATATATATTTGAAAAGAAGTATATCTTGTACATATATAAGTATGTGAGTCATAGATAGATTATTCATACATTAAAACAATTTCCATTCTGTGAATGTAGTATATAATACATTATGGAACATGGAATTAATCAATAAATAGTTGCTAAAACTGCTAAAATAATTAATCTTCGTTATTCTCTGTATATGGTGAAATCATTTTAACTAAAATACTATATGGAGACTACTCACTGACTACTTGTCTTCAGTATACTTTTCTTAGCATGAATTTAGTGAGTGTTTATAATGTATGAGTAAAAATAAGCATGTGTATACATCTGCTTGAAAAGACTAGAAGAAGGCATGGCATCCCCTGGTAGCTGTGAGCTTTCAACTAAACTATGGCCCTTTGCAAGAATAGCCCGCACTTTAACCACAAGCCATATTTCCAGCATCCATCCCTGATATACTGTAAAGATCTTATACTATGAGTTATGAATGGTATAACATCTAACAATGCACAGAAAAATAAAACTATTTTTATTTCCAACCTTTCTAATTTAAAATTGGTAAGTTTGATTTATTCTTGCAGGGCTTATTAATTTGAGAAATGTCTTAAAACTTTATTTTTCACAAAGTGATTCATTTATATTTTTATCCTTCTCAACAGAATTATTTTTATTGAGAAGGTATATTAAATATGTAAAAGAATACATATTTTAATACATTCATGTTGTCTTTGAGTCTATTTTCTATCCTTGAAGAGCCCAAAGACCCATGCGAAGTCACATTATGGATGTTATGTCACATGCTAAGTTAAACTCATCCACCAGCCAATATCAATGGGGACTCCTTAGATATCCCAGCCCAACAAACAGCCTAAATGATTATACATTATCAATTATCTTATAGCTAAGGTCTCATGGAGATGAGGAATGAATGAGCTATCTCACGTGGGCATGAAAATTTACAATGTCATCTTGAACTACTCTTTGAGAGTAGTTTGTATTTAGCGTCAGTATTTCCTACAGCTGTTGAGGTAACTTTTCTTACCTACTCAACTGCGAGTCCTTGTTATTGCGTTTTTTTAAGAACCCATTAATTTCAATTAGTACAATATATATTTTCTAATGTATATGACAGTCCACTAGAACACAGTTTACCTATCAGAGTTCACACCCTTAAACAAAACAAACTCCCCCAGTTGCCATGTAATACCAAGAGATCCTCAGCTGAGGGAAACTGAACTTGGGACTTCATCCTCTCTCCAAGTTGTGAAGTTTGTCTACTTTGAGTTTGTACATGCTGTTACAACTGCTGTAAGTTCATGTGTGTAAAGGTCCTATAGCTGTTTCTTTGTTTTCATCCACCTACCACTTCTGTTTACAATATTTCCACCATTTTCCATGATTTCTAAGTCTTGGAAGGAGTGGATGTGATATCAATGTCCCCATTAGGACTGGACACTCAACAGTAGAAAATTTGAAGATGTAATGATATTCAGTTAATAAAAAGAAAAGTTTAATCTATGAGTCATGATGGATATACAACCAACACTAAAGTAATATTTGTCCCCAATCTTGAAAATTCACTGACAGATGTCTTTGAATTCCTTAATTAACAGTATATGAATACCAACTGTATTTATTAGTGTTAGTGATCTCCATAGGAAAAAAAATAAAATTTTACACAATGTTTCTAAAGGCTAATTTCAAATATAGATTTTTTAAAGTTTATTTTTCAGTCCAATACCATGAGAGTCAAATACTCAACTCATTTATCTTTCTATAAATGTTGATTGACTTACATGTAATAAAAATATTAAATGCAGATGTAGGAAAATTGAACACAAACAAAAATAAATGTATACAGTAATTAGTTAGCTACTGACAAGGAGTATGACCAAAAATAAATGAATATTATCTATATAAAACTCATCAAAGCCAATAAGATAGGTTATATTTATATGAAGTGAATATTTCATTAAACTAGTTGTGTCATATTGTGCCTGCATCGAGGCTAGAAGTGTGGTTGGAAGGCATCTCATCCTGACATCATATAAACAATTGCATCTGCTCGAGGCCCCGCAGGACTTTAGGACAAGATCTGTCCCTAATTAGTTCCTTAGTCCTATACAGTTAACTTCCTTTTGTAGAAAGATGGTGTTTTATGCTTAGCTGTCAGAACTAAAATGGACATTAGTCTTAATTTTAATATCAAATTTTTGTTAAAAATCTTTGGTATACCTCAAAATATTTTCAGAGCTGATATCCATAATCTGCTTATCTTAATTGAAAGCAGATGCACTCCAGTTTTAATAGCCACATTAGTGAAAGGGAACAAAATTAAATACGCTCCCTTGATTTATCACACATACCAGTTTTCTTCACTTCTAAACCAAGGATAAATTAGGAAATCTCCTATATCCACTTTCTTGTCTTTGGTCTTTTTTCCACCAGACACAAGGTAACTTCTTTCTAAAACAGGTAAATGCAAAACAGAGAATTTCTCCTCCTGCCCCAATTCAGTAAGGTCTTAGAAATCACAGAAAGAGAATAAAAAAATATGGATTGAGTTTTATGTATAGTTGTAGTAGCTTGCTTAGATTCCGACCTTCCAAGTTTTTCTTTTTCTTATCTTAATACTCATGTATAAGCCAACGAAATGGAATTAAGTCACAGAAAAATCACACATATGTGTCACATTTTCAATTTCAGCTCAGCACTCTGTTTTTTTAATGATCTACCTCTTTGCTATCTTCCGAGCTTCAACATGGCTGGAGCTACTGGGCAGCAAAGGCTCGGCCTGAGTGCCAGTGTGCCTGTGTGCCATCTGCAGATGTCATCTGCCATTCCTTGCACAGAATAGTTTAAAATGGAAAAGAGCTAAATACAAATCACCATTTATAGCCACGGTATTTGTATTGACTAATATTACTATTAACTACAACAGAGTTTCTTAACACTGTAGTGCTGTTTCAACATTCTTGTGTCCTTTGAATTAACTTAAAATTAATCTGTATTTTGTAATCATTTATGTGAGAATTTAAGCACCTACTTTTTTATATGTCAAAAGTTTAGCTTACTAATGATACATAAATAATTATATAATGATGCCTTTAAGGAAAAAAATTTTAAAATTTCTGCCCAATTTAAAATTATTAAGACAATGTTCTATTCTCCATCTAGTTAACAGCTTCAGAGAAGCCCAGCTTCCCAATTTCTGAGCATGTTTAATCAACCACTATGGTTGCCATGGAAACCAACACAGAGAATTCTGAGCTTACAAGGGGCATTTCAATAGAGTGACCCAATTATTATCTGTGAACAAATTCAGCAGCAAAATAGAGGGCCTAACACATTAATGACATTTTCTGAGATGGAATGAAAGATATTTTCTTCAATTTGTAAAACAACCAGAATGATGTATTACAATCTTGATGATTTGTTTCATTTCTTGCATATTATATGTATGAACTTGTTTTTTTATCAAAAATATTAATGCCTCTGTGTTTCTTTCGCATCAAAACCAAATGTCTTTGGTGTAGGAATGCTTAATTCTCCAACCTGAAAAACACTGAAATAAAATTAACTCCATTTCTTAAATAAAGAGAGGGGGGTCAAAATTCCTGAGACTGTGGGCTAAAGAGTATATTTCTGTTAGTGACTCTTTATGAATGTCTTTGTCTAAATACAGGAACAGCACACGCTATGGATGGGGGGGTCTTTGCAACAAGAGTCCTGTTAGTTGCTTATAAAATACGTTCCTTTACTCCGATTAAAAGGACATTAAGCTGAAATATACTTGCAGTGGGATGAAAGAAATATTTAAGCTTTTATACATGCATTACATATTTTCCCTTCACTTGATCATTCTTATCATAATTATTATAATAATAAGTTTTGGGAGAAGAATGCATATACATATTTGTATGAAAGAGAAAGAAAAGTAGAAAAATAAAGCAGAATAAATTTGTAAAATATGAATAATTCTTGTTTCTGGTAAATCTTCCCTTTGTGTTTTAATATAATTCATGAATATGCTTTCTCAGGTACAGAAAATCTCTTTTAAGACAGGCTTGCTGTTGAATAATATTGAATTACAGGATGCTTATTTAAAAATAAGATAAACTGTGTACTAAAAAGAATATATTATTATTGCATAATTCTTGAAAATACTGGATTAAAGAACGTGACTAAAATTAATATAGTAGCCTAGTCTGACTCTTTAACATTGCAAATAGAAAAATAAGGTCACAGAGTCTAAGTGACTTGCCAGGTGCTACCATGGCAACTACTATCAGTCACAGAATGTGATGTGTTGCTTCATCATTCACTATGAATTTTTAAAGAATTTAGTATCTATTATGAGTTTTATTATATAAAAAGACCAGGGGTTGGGGATTTGGCTCAGTGGTAGAGTGCTTGCCTAGGAAGCGCAAGGCCCTGGGTTCGGTCCCCAGCTCCGAAAAAAAGAATTAAAAAAAAAAAAAAAAAAAAAGACCAATACATAATATGTTAAAATTACATGTTTAAAACTGTACTAAGAAATTAAATGCTATCTCTGTATCAGAGAAAGGACCTATGCTCCTTTCATAGATATTGTATCCATGTCGAAGCTCTAACCAAAGCATGCTGTAGTATTTAGTACAATGTTGGAACATTCATGTTTTTCTTGGTTGTTCAAACACAACAACACACATATGTGCATACATCCAACACTTCTAAGAAAATTGCATTGTATTCTAAATAACTGTGGTCTTGACATAAAACTACGGTATCTTTCAGAATTCCCAGGGACTAAACCAGCAACTAGAGTATATATGGATGAGTCCATGGCACCAGGTATTTATGTAGCAAAGGATTTCCTTATGTGGCATCAATGGGGGCAGGCAGGCTCTTGGTCTTGTGGAGGCTTGCTGCAACAGCATAGGGAGATGCTAGACGGGTGAGGCAGGAGTCTGTGTGAGACTCTTAGAGACAAAGGGGAGGGGAAATGAGATGGAGGGCTAATGGACTGGAGACCTGGAAGTAAGACAACATTTGAAATGTAAATCAATAAATTAACCATATTTTAAAAAAAAGAATTAAGGAACAATTCCATATGTTAACATAATCATGAAGGCCCACTTAAAACAAATCATGTGTGTATGAATACATATATGTGTGCATTTGTGCCCACGCACAACATGGATGTGCAAGCCAGAGAACAACTTCAGATGTCGGTTTCACTTTTTGACGAGCACAGTTCTCACTAGTCCAAAACTATTCTTGATAATGTAGGCTGGGCTATCTGGCAGGTGCTTAAAAAGGCTGGTGCTTTCTCCTTCTGCACATCACTCGTCTTACAGCTGTCCTGCTGTATCTCGATTCTTATATTTGAAAAATGAATTCGGGCCATCTAGCTGCAAGGTATCCAATATATTTAGTGAGCTATCTTCCAGCATTGAAACCTATTTCTAATCAAACTGTTAACGTGATATCAACCTATGGTCATACCCACTATTAATCAAATAACTAAGAGTCTTTAGCTAATATAGTCATCATTAAAACTTGTATAAAAGGAAGACACAAGTAGCTGTAGATACAAGAATCACCAACAGAATACAAGACATAGAAGAGAGAATCTCAGGAGCAGAAGATTCCATAGATATCATCGACACAATGGTCAAAGATAATGTAAAATGGAAAAAGCTACTGGTCCGAAACATACAGGAAATCCAGGACTGAATGAGAAGATCAAACTTAAGGATAATAGGTATAGAAAAGAGTGAAGACTCCCAGCTCAAAGGACCAGTAAATATCTTCAACAAAATCATAGAAGAAAACTTCCCTACCCTAAAGAAAGAGATGCCCATGAACATACAAGAAGCCTACAGAGCTGCAAATAGATTGGACCAGAAAAGAAAACCTCCCATCACATAATAGTCAAAACACCAAATGAAAAGAATAAAGAAAGAATATTAAAAGCAGTGAAGGAAAAGGGTCAAGTAACATATGAAGGCAGACCTATCAGAATGACAAAAGACTTCGCACCAGAGACTATTAAAGCCAGAAGATCCTGGACAGATGTCATACAGACCATAAGAGAACACAAATGCCAGCCCAGGTTACTGTATCCAGGAAAACTCTCAATTAACATAGATGGAGAAACCAAGATATTCCATGACAAAACCAAATTTACACAATATCTTTCTACAAATCCAGCACTACAAAGGATAATAAGTGGTAAAGCCCAACATGAAGAGGCAAGCTGCATCCTAGAAAAAGCAAGAAACTAATCATCTTGGCAACAAAACAAAGAGAAGAAAAGCACACAAACATAATCTCACATCCAAATATGAATATAACAGGAAGCAATAATCACTATTCCTTAATATCTCTCAACATCAATGGCCTCAACTCCCCAATAAAAAGACATAGATTAACAAACTGGATATGCAACGAGGACCCTGCATTCTACTGCCTACAGAAAACACACCTCAGAGACAAAGAGAGACACTACCTCAGAGTGAAAGGCTGGAAAACAACTTTCCAAGAAAATGGTCTGAAGAAGCAAGCTGGAGTAGCCATTCTAATATCAAATAAAATTGATTTTCAACCAAAAATCATCAAAAAAGATCAGGATGGACACTTCATATTCATCAAAGGGACAGTCCACCAAGATGAGCTCTCAATCCTAAATATCAATGCTCCATATACAAGGGCACCTACATACATGAAAGAAACCTTACTAAAGCTCAAAGCACACATTGCACTTCACACAATAATAGTAGGAGATTTCAACACCCCACTCTCATCTATGGACAGATCATGGAAACAGAAACTAAACAGAGACATAGACAGACTAAGAGAAGTCATGAAACAAATGGACTTAACAGATATTTATAGAACATTCTATTCTAAAACAAAAGGATATACATTCTTCTCACCACCTCATGGTACTTTTTCCAAAAGTGACCATATAATTGGTCATAAAACAGGCCTCAACGGATACAGAAAGATAGAAATAATCCCATGCATCTTATCAGACCACCACGGACTAAAGCTGGTCTTCAATAACAATAAAGGAAGAACAACCACATATACATGGAAGTTGAACAATGCTCTACTCAATGATAACCTTGTCAAGGAAGAAATAAAGAAAGAAATTAAAGACTTTTTAAACTTTAATGAAAATGAAGGTACAACATACCCAAAATGTGGGACACAATGAAAGCTGTGCTAAGAGGAAAACTCATAGCTCTGAGTGCCTGCAGAAAGAAACAGGAAAGAGCATATGTCAGCAGCTTGACAGCACACCTAAAATATCTAGAACAAAAAGAAGCAAATACACCCAGGAGGAGAAAGGCAGGAAATAATCAAACTCAGAGCTGAAATCAACCAAGTAGAAACAAAAAAAGGACCATAGAAAGAATCAACAGAACCAAAAGTTGGTTCTTTGAGAAAATCAACAAGATAGATAAACCCTTAGCCAGATAACGAGAGGACACAGAGAGTGTGTCCAAATTAACAAAATCAGAAATGAAAAGGGAGACATAACAACAGAATCAGAGGAAATTCTAAAAATCATCAGATCCTACTACAAAAGCCTATATTCAACAAAACTTAAAAATTTGCAGGAAATGAATATTTTCCTAGACAGATACCAAGTACCGAAGTTAAATCAGGAACAGATAAAACATTTAAACCACCCCATAACTCCTAAAGAAATAGAAGCACTCATTAAAGGTCTCCCAAACAAAAAGAGCCCAGGTCCAGATGGTTTCAGTGCAGAATTCTATCAGAACTTCATAGAAGACCTCATACCAATACTATCCAAACTATTCCACAAAATTGAAACAGAGTGCTACCGAATTCCTTCTATTAAGCCACAATTACTCTTATACCTAAACCACACAAAAACCCAACAAAGAAAGAGAACTTCAGACCAATTTCCCTTATGAATATCGACGCAAAAATACTCAATAAAATTCTGACAAACCGAATCCAAGAACACATCAAAACAATCATCCACTATGATCAAGTAGGCTTCATCCCAGGCATGCAGGGATGGATTAATATACGGAAAACCATCAACGTAATCCACTATATAAACAAACTGAAAGAACAAAACCACATGATCATATCATTAGATTCTGAGAAAGCATTAGACAAAATTCAACACCCCTTCATGAAAAAAATCCTGGAAGGAATAGGAATTCAAGGCCCATACCTAAACATAGTAAAAGCCATATACAGCAAACCAGTCACTAAAATTAAACTAAATTGAGAGAAACTTGAAGCAATCCCACTAAATTCAGGGACTAGACAAGGCTGCCTACTCTCTCACTACTTATTCAATATAGTTGTTGAAGTTCTAGCCAGAGCAATCAGACAACAAAAGGAGATCAAGGGGATACAAATTGGAAAAGAAAAGTTAAAATATCACTAATTGCAGATGATATGATAGTATATTTAAGCGATCCCAAAAGTTCCGCCAGAGAACTAAAACTGATAAACACCTTCAGCCAAAGTGGCTGGGTTCAAAATTAACTCAAATAAATCAGTAGTCTTCCTCTACACAGAAGAGGGAAAAAGGCGAGAAAGAAATTAAGGAAACAACACCCTTCATAATAGTCCCAAATAATATAAAATACCTTGGTGTGACTTTAACCAAGCAAGTAAAAGATCTGTATGCTAAGAACTTTAAGCCTCTGAAGAAAGAAATTGAAGAAGACCTCAGAAGGTAGAAAGATCACCCATGCTCATGGATTGGCAGGATTAATATAGTAAAAATGGCCATTTTACCAAAAGCGATCTACAGATTCAATGCAATCCCCATCAAAATACCAATCCAATTCTTCAGAGTGTTAGACAGAACAATTTGCAAATTCATCTGGAATAACAAAAAAACCCAGGATAGCTAAAACTATCCTCAACAATAAAAGGATTTCTGGGGGAATCACTATCCCTGAACTCAAGCAGTAGTACAGAGCAATATTGATAAAAACTGCATGGTCTTTGTACAGAGACAGACAGATAGACCAGTGGAATAGAATGGAAGACCCAAAAATGAAACCACAACCTGTGGTCACTTGATTTTTGACAAAGGAGCCAAAATCATCCAATGGAAAAAAGATAGCATTTTCAGCAAATGGTGCTGGTTCAACTGGAGGTCAGCATCATGTAGAAGAATGCAGATAGATCCATGTTTATCACCCTGTACAAAGCTTAAGTCCAAGTGGATCAAGGACTTCCACATCAAACCAGATACACTCAAACTAATAGAAGAAAAAGTGGGGAAGCATCTGGAACACATGGGCACTGGAGAAACATTTCCTGAACAAAACACCAATGGCTTATGCTCTAAGATCAAGAATCAACAAATGGGATCTCATAAACTGCAAAGCTTCTGTAAGGCAAAGGACACTGTTTTTAGGACAAAACAACAACCAACAGATTGGGAAAAGATCTTTACCAATCCTACAACAAACAGATAGAGGGCTTATATCCAAAATATACAAAGAACTCAAGAAGGTAGACCGCAGGGAGACAAATAACCCTATTAAAAAATGGGGTTCACAGCTAAACAAAGAATTCACAACTGAGGAATGCCGAATGGCTGAAAAACACCTAAAGAAATGTTCAACCTCTTTAGTCATAAGGGAAATGCAAATCAAAACAACCCTGAGATTTCATCTCACACCAGTGAGAATGGCTAAGATCAAAAACTCAGGTGACAGCAAATGCTGGTGAGGATGTGGAGAAAGAGGAACACTCCTCCATTGTTGGTGGGATTGCAGACTGGTACAGCCATTCTGGTAATCAGTCTGGAGGTTCCTCAGAAAATTGGACATTGAACTACCTGAGGACCCAGCTATACCTCTCTTGGGCATACACCCAAAAAAGGCCCCAACATATAACCAAGACATGTGCTCCACTATGTTCATAGCAGCCTAATTTTCATAGCCAGAAGCTGGAAAGAATCAAGATGCCCTTCAACAGAGGAATGGTACAGAAAATGTAGTACATCTACACAATGGAATATTACTCAGCTATCAAAAACAATGACTTTATGAAATTCATAGGCAAATGGATGGAACTGGAAAATATCATCCTGAGTAAGGTAACCCAATCACAGAAAAACACACATGGTATGCACTCATTTACAAGTGGATATTAGCCCAAATGCTTGAATTACCATAGATGTACAGAATACATGAAACTAAAGAAGGATGATCAAAATGTGAATGCTTCACTCCTTCTTTAAAAGGGGAACAAGAATACCCTTGGGAGGGAATAGGGAGGTAAAGTTTAGAACAGAGGCAGAAGGAACACTCATTCAGAGCCTGCCCCACATGTGGCCCATACATATACAGCCTCCCAATTAGATAAGATGGATGAAGCAAAGAAGTGCAGGCTGACAGGAACCGGATGTAGATCTTTCCTGAGAGACCCAGCCAGAATACAGCAAATACATAGGTGAATGCCAGCAGCAAACCACTGAACTGAGAACTGGACCCCCGTTGAAGGAATCAGAGAAAGGCCTGGAAGAGTTTGAAGGGGCTCAAGACCCCATATGAACAATAAGGCCAACCAACCAGAGCTTCCAGGGACTAATCCACTACCCAAAGACTATACATGGACTGACCCTGTGCTCCAACCACATAGGTAGCTATGAATAGCCTAGTAAGAGCACCAGTGGAAGTGAAGCCCTTGTTCCTGCCAAGACTGAACCCCCAGTGAAGGTGATTGTTGGGGGGAGAGCAGTAATGGGAAGAGGATGGGGAGGGGAACACCCATACAGCAGCAGAGGTGGAGGGGCTAGGGAGATGTTGGCCAGGAAACTGGGAAGGTGAATAAAAATCGAAATGTAGTTAAGAAATACTCAAGTTAAAAAAGATGGAAAAAAAGCTTCTATAAAAACAAAATAATTTATCAATGCAGGTACAAACACGAATTGTATTTGTTTTGTCTATAGAAGTAAAATAATTCAGTTTGAGTGTATTTTATTGGGTTTTCATTATAGTTCAGTAGCATTGTTAGCAGCATACAATATTTCCTTCTTTCAATTAAGAACTAGACTGATATAATTATGCCAATGAGAAGCTAAGTTAGATATGGGACATATCATGATTAGAGTAGGGTTACACCATGCTTTTTTATTTTATTCTGGTTGTTGAGTCTTCTAAGTACATTAGTAGAATATAGTATGCTTAAAATAAAGGAAGGAAATGTCAAATAACTATTCTGTGAATTGTGACATTGAAAATGAGGGGAGAGAGTTACTTTGAACCAATTGGTAAAGAAATTGATACAATAAAGTAATCAATATATCTAAAAAGTAATAAAATAATGAAGTTATGTAATTATTCATTATTAGTTTGTGCATGCTATGTAAGTATTCTACTACTGATCTACATTCTTATCCCTAATGGAAGCCCATTCATTATAAAATTCATGAATATATTTAGTTTGACATAGGAAAAAACCATTTATGTGACTAGAGTTTGAATGAATTAAAACACATGAGGAAAAACTAAAATCACTTAAGATGAGACCTGATAAGCAATATTAGCAAATGATTAGATAAAGATGTAAAATCACAATTAGAAGGAAAGGCTAAGGGAAAGAATTTAGTGAACACTTAGATATGATCAAGGGGTGAAGTTAATAGTAATTAACAATTCATAATTATTCATGATGACCCATCTTTTAGCTTGAGAAACAATAAAAATGATGGCCAAAGTGATTAAAGAATATAAAATACATTTAACATTTAATAAGGTCCACTTTGGATATCTTCCATTTCAAGCACATATTGACATGCCTGATGAGCAGCTCTAGGATAACATTCAAAAATGAATGCCTGTTTGGCAGTACTTATGACCTTTCAGTATCTTTGCCTTGCTGTTTATCAACTTGTGTGTGAATTATAGTACATGATAGAAGTGATAGAATGCTACTTATAGAATTCAATTACAAATATACTATGGGATCAACTTCCCATATCTCTTCTAATCTTTACTGCATCCTTTGATGTAGAGAGGCCGGAAGCCAGTTACTATACATGCAGCAGCCTAAGCCAGTTAAGGTTCTGCCAAGAAGGTATCCTGCTAATTAGCTACTCAGCCAATTCCCTTCTCTACCCAAGCTGAAGTTTACATGAGATTCTTGCTAGAACCAACAGCTTGGCTAAACTATTTAATTATTTTTAACATACCATCCTTTTTATCTCAGATATCACTGACATTTTCTCATACATCTACTTATTTATGCATTTCAAAAGCTTTATTATTAGTGTGTTTTTGACAACTAGATATTTTGGGGGTATGCATTTAGCCATCTTGAAATATTTGATTATTTAGTTTATTCATAACAGAAACTTATATTTCTGTCACATATTCACATAAAATCTTCAGAATGAGTTTGCAATGAATTTACAATAATTGAAAGGTAGCAGCACCCATTTAAGATAAAATAGAGTAAAAAATACAAATATATCAACAACTGGTCAATATTCCCAGCATAATCAGTGAGCTGTGAATGGCACATTAGTTTCCTTACTCTATTCATGGCACGGAAAAGGAAGAAGTGGGCTTTAAATCCATGTGGAATATTTCTGCTTCTTTATTCTATGTTCTGGTGAATAGTTTTTCATTATGAATAGGTAACAGCCAATATATAAACCATTCACTCCACCTTACTGATATCTATTGTGTTATTCAGTATAGGGAATTATTCAGCAGAGGTAGTCACATCTGTAAATTCTGGAAGTATTGAGGTATGTTTCCTAGGGGTACTGCTGATGGAAAGACAGTCTCTGAGCTCTCCCACTGATGTAAGGTGCTTGCTTGTTTGTTTTTAGCGTAATGAACATATAATGAGTTCCCATGGGTATTTTCTTCACCAGAGGAAGATGCTTTGAAAGATTTCAAATCTAAAAGAATAGTTTCAAGAATTTCTATAAAGTTCTTATCTGTGATTTGAGTTTAAACCTTCTGTCCTACAACAATATCCAAAATCATGTTTTTTAATTCTCACAACCTGGTGCTTTGTTGTTTAGAAAAATCTGATGATATATTGCCATATTCTCCACCAATGAATGATAAACCTCTAGTTATTTTATTATACTTTTACATACCATTATTAATAAATCGATGCCACAAATAAATTATTAAAATATAGTACATGAAAATTAAGATTAAAATAGTTACATCCTTTATTTATTTATTTTGTCAAGAACAGGTGAGGTTTTAAATCATAATATAGATGATCAACCAGTGTAGATTGCTGCGTTCAGAAATGATCTTCATTGGGGCCTTTTTGAACTGTAGCAAAAATTTTTGTTAATTATGTTTATTGGCTAGCTTGTTATAAGATCGACAACAGTAATAGAACTGAGAGTACATGAGTCCAGAAGCTGTGATATATCGATGCTTACGAACACCCACAAATAAATACAGTTCCTATGCACAGTGAATCTGTAACAATAGATTTATTTATAAATACATTATTATTTTCAGTACTCTAAAGTCATCCTCTGATTCAAATTTTCTTCTATATCTACTGGGTAAACCAGGTTAAAATGTATAAATCTCTTCAGATTTCACAAAGATTTTGAAGAAATTAAGAAATAATTAATGTGAGTTTTATGTTTCAATTATTTTCCCAAGTAATACTTTTTCTTTTAGAGGATGCATTGTATGTGAAAAAAATTAAAAAAGAAGTTTACACAAAATATACTCTGATTGTAAATTTTTATCCCCAAATCCAATCTGAAGCAAATCCACATATGTTCTGTCTCTCATTAGAAAACAAACTGAAATCTAAACAATAATAATATAATATAATATAATATAATATAAAACAATATCAAACAATTTGGTACAGGACAAAACAAACAGAGTCCTAACAACATTCCAGCATACTCATAGATTAGTGTCTTGTTCAGACATTATCAAAAATGCTTCCTTCTGCAGCAGAAGGAAATAAATACAGAGACATACACTCAGACAATATGCAGAGAATGAGAAACTTTGGATCACTCAGTCCTAAATGGGATTATTTCCTTTAAATTCTTCTTCTAAGAGCTCAGAGAGTCCTGAACAGAGGAGGAAGAAAAATTATAAGAGCCAGAGGGTATGGAGGACACCAAGGCCTTCTAAAGTACAACAGGACAAACACTTAAATGAACTCACAGACTGGCAGCATGCACAGGACCTGCACAAATTTATACCAAATTTATACTAGAGCTAAAAGGAGAAGTGAAAACATGCCCTATCCCTAACCTAGAAGCTATCTCCAATTCATAACCACTTAGATATGAATAATTACTTTCTTCAAGGGAGTCTCACTGAGGAAAAAGCGCAAATTCAGAACACTCTTAAAGGTAGGTCCTATGCCCAACAGTAGATGGCTGACACAAAATGAGCTTAAAAGCATCTTTGGAGGTTCTCATAATGTTGAATCAGGACATTTTTCTTTTTAGCATTAAAGACCCCATATATTATGACTTGTACTTCTGTGTTTTTGCAGAATTCCTGTGTGCAGGAGCAAGTATATTCTCTGCATCTATACATGCTTCTTGTGCTTTTTCTAAACCACTCTCCTTCCCTCTCCCTTTCCCTCCCTGTCTGCCCCCCCCCCTCTCTCTCTCTCTTCTCCCTCCTCCTACCTCTCTCTCTCTCTCCCTTCTCCCTCCTCCTACCTCTCTCTCTGTCTCCCTGGCAGGAGGTCTTAATATGTAGCCCAGTCTAGGATGGAACTTATTAATATAGACCAGTCTGGCCTAGAACTCATAGAGATCCACTTAAAGGCATACACTACCACACCTGTTATCAAAATGAAAATTTTAAGATATTATCCAAACCATGCTTAACTTTTCATTTTAAATGATTTCAATATCTGACTATGTGTTTTTCTCAAAATTTATGTTTTATGATATATTTTCTTTGGTCTGGAGAGATGGCTCAGCAGTTAAGAGCACTGTCTGCTCTTCCAGAGGTCCTGAATTCAATTCCCAGCAACCACATGGTAGCTCACAACCATCTGTAATGGAATCCAATGCCCTCTTCTGGTGTGTCTGAAAACAGCTACAGTGTACTCATAAATAAAATAAATAAATCAATAGAAAGTAAGTATCTTTATGTATAAATACAAATTTAAATTGTCAGTTTGGACATTTATCAGACGTTGTAAACAGTGATCATTAATCCATTAGATCATCGGGTTTCTAAGTGTGTTCCAACAAATAGCAACAATAGCATGACCTGTAAGAATGTTAGAACTGCAACATTTTAAGCCTTAACCCATAACTACTAAAATAGAAACTCAAAGTATGTAGATGATTGATCAGAAATCTATCCTCTAACACACCCCAAAACAAGTAATTCTAATAACTAAAATATGAGTCCTACTTAATGAGATGATAGTGCTGAATATAGTTACTAAATTAATAGGTATAAATAGATCTCAGAGTCAGAAAAATTCATTATAAAACATGTGTTAATATTTCTTTATTCATTTCCTTTTATTCATTTTTAACAAGTTGGAAAAAGTCTAACCCCTATTTGTCACAAAGGGTGATACTAAATCATTTGATTAAATTTATCTTACAATTAGAATAATTATTTCAAATGTCTTAACAGTATTCCACATCACTGTTTAAATAAAATAATACTCTGTTTTTGACATTTTTATTCTAACTACACAAAAAGGATAACCAGAAAATACCCTATTGCTGATAGAACATGGAAAATGAACATGGTACAGCCCTATAAGCATCACCCCTCCTTGCTGAATTTTACAGTGCTGGAAGGTACTAGTCATGCTACCAGAGGGGAAAAGCAATAATCAGTGTTGTCCAATTGTGAGTCATGGGAACTGCAGACAGCTGACCTGGCTGTTACCACTGCTGGAACAGCAACACAGACCGTATGGAAGTAAATATTTTAGTATAGTGACAATTTTGAAATTATGGAATTTTAGCTTCTTTAAAAAATGCTATAAAAATATGCTTTCCTTTTAATTCCAGGTATAGAGATGTGGGACTGCTTCCAACTGTCCTCAAAAGATGACTATGATTTGCTTCATTCTCAATATGAGGCATGGTTTTGCTAGCTGCAGATAGTTTTTATGATTGTCGTGATATTTAGAATTCTGGGAACTTTTCCGAGTACATATAAATGCTAGGACCTGGAGGTGAGCAGGTGGTTGCTGGTAATAAAGGGAGGTTGCTTGTGGTTTGTTAGTAGCCATGGCCAAAGGAAAAACAAAAGGAAAGAAAACAGATTCAGGGATTTTCTTGATCTCTCTCTCTCCCCTCTGCTTCTCTCCTATCTAATGTTTGAGGGCGAAACCAGGCAGATAAAGAGTGAGAAAAAGAGCTTACAAGTATCAAAAGTGAGCTGCAACTTTCTGATTGATATAATGTCTGTTCCACAAGCTGAAACCCCTACTTGGACAGTTACCATGATCTTATCACTAGATAAATTACAGATCCTATGGGAAAACATCCTTCCATTATTATGGTAAATGGACATGATATTAAATCAATTCCTAATGAACTATCATTTTACCCATAGATTACTGCATCTCCCAAACCTCATATGAGATGCTTCATTTTGTGTTGGATGTCAAGTAACACAGAGATCCAGAATTAACATTTTAGAAGAAAAGAGTAAGAGACTGTGAAATGTCCCATCCTAAGTAGGGCATATATGTAAGAAGCTCCCTCTCCCCACATCTCAGAAATCATTGTGGAAAATGGAGTATGATGATGGTAATAACATGGTGGTGAATGATTATAAGCAAACAGATTTTTAGGCACGGTAGGGAAGTTACATATGTGTTCTTACAGCAGTTAGGATAACATGTACAGGGCCTGTTTAAGTTCAAGAGAACACAAATGTCAGCACAGAGAGGGCAGGTGGGCATAACATCCCACACTTAGAGGAGATATTGGCAAATAAGAACTACTGAGGGTGGTTTTTTTTTTTTTTTTAAGGATGGGACCTCTGGTTGCCAACCAAGCTTTCTAGTGGAATGTACCACACCCAGGAATATTTGGGCAGAAAATTGGACTTCAGTTTAAAAAACAGAGTTGAGTGGTGGGGAGTGGTGGTGGATCTGAAAGAATTTAGGCAAGAAAGAATAGGATTAAAATACATTATATGAATTTTTAATTTAAAAGTAGACATTAATATACAATAGTGAAATAAAAAGAATCTAGTGCACATACAATTGGTATACTCAACACATGCTAAAAAGTAGGATGCAGCATTGCTTTTCAAAATACAACACAATAAAGACATGCTATAGAATAGGGAAACCTAGAGGAATACATATTGGTCTCAACAATGTTTTAGAGAAAAATGTTGCCAACAGCCTTGTATATTTAGAAAAACTCACAAATTGAAAAGTATAAAAAGAAACAATTTTTTTTATTTTTTTGTAGAAGAATGGTAGGCAAAAATTCTTATATTCACAGACCACTAAGTTTTGCATTTCTTCTCAGCTTCATATTCATTTTTTTAACTTGAGTGAATTATTTAACTGAGCCAATGCAACACCTAGCTAAATGTAAATATTTTATTTATTTTCTGGACGATGATAAAGAATCAATTAAATAAAAGCTTCAGTATTTTTTAAGTATTAACGAGACTGAAAAACCTTTAGCCATATAAACAAAAAGAATAGAAGAGCCTAATTAAAAAATCAGAGATGAGAAATGAGACATTAAAACAGAAACTGAGGAAATTCAGCGAATATAAGGACATTATTTTTTTTAATTGATGTTTCACCAAACTGGAAAAACTAAGACAAATAAAGATGAATTTCTAGATATTTTTGGCACACCAATATTAAATCAAGATGAAATACATAACTTAAATAGACGATAAGATCCATTGAAATAGATGCAGTAATTAAGACCATATTAATTAAAAATAAGCCCAATGAATAGATAGATGCAGTACAGACTTTGACCAGGTTTTCAAAGAAGAATACTGAGACTCCTGAACTTACTACAAAAAATAGAATGAAGGAACTTTCCCAATTCTTTCACTAAGTCAGTACTATCCTAAAACTAAAACTAGGCAAAGACCCACCAAAAAAATTACAGGTCAATGTATCTAAGAAACATGGATGCAAAAATTCTCATTTTCTCCTTGTAATAGACATGTTTCCTCATAAAACAACTTTGCCACAGGAAATAGAAAATGAATTTTCTTCCAAGAACATAAAGGAGTATTCAGACTTTGTCTAGCATGTACAAAGTTGCATTTTATATGAAAGCAAAAGGAAGGCAATTGTAAATCCTTGACATAGGGAAGTTATAAGACACAGCTGAGACAGTTCAGTGCTCAGATATATAGTGATTAAAATTTAGAAGAATAATACCCTCTTTCTTATATTTTTTACTGTTCATTTTTACCACTGAGTAACAGCATTATTTCTGAATCATACTCTTTAAACAACTCTTCCTGTGTTGTTGCACTGCACCTGAGCATCATGGTAGTTTTCATAATACACTTTGCTCAGTGACTCCAGTGAACTTCAGTCAGCATTCCTAATTAGACCCTTACCATTACCAACACTGTACTAAAATATAAATATAATTTAGTCTTTTGGCTAATATAGCATTTAACTTTTGATTCTGAGCCACTCTAATTGTGGGGCTCAGTCTTTGACAGAGATGTAATTCATGAGCAATGTTATGAGGCTTTTTATAGATGGAGTTCAGTGAATAAATAAATTCTCTATCTTAACATTTTAAAAGCTTTCTTCCTCCTCTGCTGAATTTACATTTGGAGAATTAGTTGGCTCAAAGTATCTCAGCAGGCCTAAGTTGGAATGGTGTTCTCATAACTGTAGAATTTGAAAGAAAGTAAGGTACCAAAGTTAAGACCAAATCTTTTACTGATGATAAAAGATTAAAAAGGATACAAGCTTTTATGTACTTTCCCATGAAAATTATTTTAAATAATCATATAAAATAAATCAGTTTCAATATAGATATTACTAAATATTGCTATGAAAGAGATACACAGACACATATTAATAGCACATATGACCCATTTGTGGTAGGCACAAAGGCCTGTGATAGGTATTTATTACCTCTTTGAAGATTTCACTTTTATATAGTATTTTATATGAATAAACATCTTCCCAAATTATCTTTCCTTACTTTACTCTATAACTAGCATCTAAATTATGAAGTTATTTTGACTTTTCAAGGTTCCATTTTCAACTTTATATAGCAGTACTGTCACAAGTTCTAAATTTATATATTTGTAATTAGATATCGAATTATTAATTAACCAAAATTGGAGATATAAAAAGACAGACATTAAAATTGAAATCATGTATATAAATAAGGATGTTTTTGACATGATATTATTCTTGAAATTACTGACCAACAAATTGGTTCATTAGAAATATTTGATGAGATTCAATCTTTTTTTTAAAAAGATTTTACTTATTTTATTTATATGAGTACACTGTAGCTATCTTCAGACACATCAGAAGAGGGCATCATATCTCATTACAGATGGTTGTGAGCCACCATATGGTTGTTGGGAATTGAACGCAGAACTTCTGGAAGGGCAGTCAGTGCTCTTAATTGCTGAAATATAACTGGACCCCTGAGATCTCTCAGACACTGACCCACCAACCAGGCAGCACACACCAGCTGATATGAGGCCCCCAACACATATACAGAAGAAGACTGCTAGGTCTGGACTCAGTCAGAGAAGATGCACCTAACCCTCAAGAGACTGGAAGCCCCAGGGAGTGGGGAGATCTGGTGGGCTAGGGGCGAGGATATCCTTGTGGAGACAGGAGGGTGGGGGAAGTATGGGATATGGAACAGTCAGAGGGTAAACCTGGACGGGGATAAATTCTGGAATGTAAAAAACAACTAAATAAAGTTAAATTAAAAAAAAAGTCTTAATCTTCCTAGGTAATTTCAAAGTGGTATTTATACAATTTTTCTTTATCAACACAGTAATGAATAATAACAAAGAAAAAGCAAATATCCAAATTGTTATCCTGTTATTTCTTAAAGAACATCATACAAAATGTTATAAGATCTAACTTTCCAAATTTTGTAACTCTCTGAAGAACTTGACAGTTCAATGTGTTTCACTTAATTGCTAGACTTGGGATGCTAAAAATATGTGGGCTCTTTAATAAAAGAAAAAGAAGGAAAAGTCTATTCAGTCTGCTGAAAGCTGCTATCAAACTGCTGAACATTATCAGGTTGAAGAATAAAAAATTATTTTAGTTCAAATCTAATGGCATAAGATAAAGTCAAGGTAACATTCTTTTACGTTCTCAGCTGCTCTGAAGTCTCTGGGATATGTGTTCTATCATCCTTTCTCTTGGATGGTTGACATTACCTTTGTCATCTTCTCTTCCTTCCTCCATGTTCTCCTCCATCTCTGTCCCCTATTATCAATTATTTTATCACCAGATATTAAGGGATTTACTTTTCTAGTTGGTTCATAAAGAAATATAATTTTTAACTTTAAGAAGCTTGTGCTTTGAAAAAGCAGACAGGAAGTAACATTTATACATAAAAGGATAAATAATGAGGCATGCTTTGTATTAAATGTTGACGGTTTACAGAATTGCTGATAGGACATTTCAAAAAGTGATTTATCTTTCAGCTCTTGCTTTCTGCCTCTAGGAGAACTGCTTAGCTATCTTAAAAGTAGTCACAATGTGTTATAATGACAGGAACAAAGATGTGAATATTACATCTGGTTAGTAAATTTTTATGTGCAAAAACTTCAATAGTTCTAATTGTTCATGAATAAAATTGATGCAAGAAAACAAGACATAATAAAAACAGTATTATAAAACCAATTTTTAAAATGAAGAAAAAGAGTGCATCTTATAAAACAGATAACTACGTGAGTGATTATTTCTGTAATAGCCTTCCCATGAACAGAACGAACCACAGCCCTCTATTTTGTGAAAGTAAACATTCTAAAAGTTCACCATATCTTATATGTGTTGTGGAATATAATCTGGTTATGACAGCATCTAATGTTTTAATATTCTGCAATATTTTTTATCTAGAGGAATGCCCAACATTTTAAACCACCCTCTCTTTTTTCTGCTCTCATATTTGTTTGTATTATAAATTAACTCCTTAGTGAATCCATAAATGGTCCCAGTAATGAATTGATTTCTTCTGAGATAAAAGTTAATATGCCCATTCATAATTAAAAAAAAACAGTTATTATCTGTCTGTTTTGTTTTTATACAAGAAAAGAAAAGAACTTGGATCAGGTTAAGAATATCCAGGACATCTCTTTCTTTAGGTTAGGGAAGTTTTATGATTCGATCCATGCTTATCACCCTGTACAAAGCTTAAGTCCAAGTGGATCAAGGACTTCCACATCAACCAGATACACTCAAACTAATAGAAGAAAAAGTGGGGAAGCATCTCGAACACATGGGCACTGGAGAACATTTCCTGAACAAAACACCAATGGCTTATGCTCTAAGATCAAGAACCGACAAATGGGATCTCATAAAACTGCAGAGCTTCTGTAAGGCAAAGGACACTGTTGTTAGGACAAAACGACAACCAACAGATTGGGAAAAGATCTTTATCAATCCTGCAACAGATGGCTTAATATACAAAGAACTCAAGAAGTTAGACTGCAGGGAGACAACCCTATTAAAAAATGGAATTCAGAGCTAAACAAAGAATTCACAGCTGAGGAATGCTGAATGGCTGAGAAACACCTAAAGAAATGTTCAGCATCTTTAGTCATAAGGGAAATGCAAATCAAAACAACCCTGAGATTTCACCTCACACCAGTGAGAATGGCTAAGATCAAAAACTCAGGTGACAGCAAATGCTGGTGAGGATGTGGAGAAAGAGGAACACTCCTCCATTGTTGGTGGGATTGCAGACTGGTATAACCATTCTGGAAATCAGTCTGAAGGTTCCTCAGAAAATTGGACTTTGAACTACCTGAGGACCCAGCTATACCTCTCTGGGGCATATACCCAAAAGATGCCCCAACATATAAAAAAGACACGTGCTCCACTATGTTCATAGCAGCCTTAGTTATACTAGCCAGAAGCTGGAAAGAACCCAGATGCCCTTCAACAGAGGAATGGATACAGAAAATGTGGTACATCTACACAATGGAATATTACTCAGCTATCAAAAACAATGAGTTTATGAAATTCATAGGCAAATGGATGGAACTGGAAAATATCATCCTGAGTGAGGTAACCCAATCACAGAAAAACACACATGGTATGCCCTCTTTGATAAGTGGATATTAGCCCAAATGCTTAAATTACCCTACATGTACAGAACACGTGAAACTCAAGATGGATGACCAAAATGCTAATGCTTCACTCTTTCTTAAAGGGAAACAAGAATACCCTTGGCAGGGAATAGGGAGGCAAAGTTTAAAACAGAGGCAGAAGAACACCCATTCAGAGCCTGCCCCACATGTGGCCCGTACATATACAGCCACCGAATTAGACAAGATGGATGAAGCAAAGAAGTGCAGGCGGACAGGAACCGGATATGGATCTCTCCTGAGAGACTCAGCCAGAATACAGCAAACCACTAAACTGAGAATGGGACCCTCAGTGAAGAAATCAGAGAAAGGACTGGAAGAGCTTGAAGGGGCTCAAGACCCCATATGAATAACAATGAATAACAATAACTAGAGCTTCCAGGGACTAAGCCACTACCCAAAGACTATACATGGACTGACCCTGGGCTCCAACCTCATAGGTAGCAATGAATAGCCTAGTAAGAGTACCAGTAAAAGGGGAAGCCCTTGGTACTGCTAAGACTGAACCCCCAGTGAAAGTGATTGTTGGGGGGAAGGTAGTAATGGGGGGAGGGGAACACCAATACAGAAGGGGAGGGGGAGGGGTTAGGGGGATGTTGGCCAGGAAACCGGGAAATGGAATAACAATCAAAATGTAAATAAGAAATACTCAAGTTAATAAAGAAAACAAATAAAAAAGAATATCCAGGACAAAATTCACAGCTGAACTTGAGGGCACTCAGGAAAGCATTGATTTTGTAGTGTCACAAATTGATACCTGTGAAACTGTTATGATGGATGCTGTTGGAAATGATCTTTTAAAATGATCTGGGAATTCTGCTCTCTATGAATAATAAAAAAATCTGTTGGTATTTACAAACTGGGAGGGGTGTCTATGTGCTGTGACTGGCTATAAGGAAAGGATGTAGACAAGGGGAGACCAAAACTGACATACTAGATGTTATGTTCTTGATATTAGGAATCCACTATGAGTTATCAACTTCTGGTAAGTGAAGGGAAAGTTAATTTCTAAGCCATATCACTTTAGTTTTCTCAGTCTTCTACACTTAATTATATAACTACTTAAATACTTCAGCATAAGCCCTACTTTAAATAGACAATGAGGTAATATTAATACCTTTCACATAGGCACTTCTTTTACTGAACTAGCTATACATTTATAAAATCTCTGGACTCATGCCCCTAATCAGAGATTGAAAACCTGTCAGTGAAACCTTAGTGTTCAGAGATAAAATGTAATATAGGTATAACAGTCATAATTAGTAACCGAAGTAGTAAAATTCAAGAGGATAAAAATTGTTTTCGAAAAGTATTATCTAAATGAGAACAAGTATCATAACTATACTTGCACAGCCTCTGGAAATGACTATTGAATTAATATTACACTAAATTTTCCCATAACCACTTTTGTAGGGTGCCATTTAGTGAAAGAAAAGGATAAAAATAATCTCTTAGACAAATGACTTTCTAAGTTGGACCCATTAAACTTATAAATACAAGGGTATCAAAATACAGGACAGACTTTTATGTTCTTCATAAAAGTTCTTCATAGTTTTGTCAATGAAATACCTCAGTTACAAGTCAGCTGAAGAAATGATTTGTGAAAGTATTTGTTGAAATGAAGATTATCTACTAGTTAAACCAAAACAATTCCTTTTTCACAAGTCTGCATGTAGTCAACATTGAAAAAGAAAATGAGGCAGTTAAATCCAACATCATTAATAACTAAAAATTCTTTGCTGATGGTTTGTCACTTTATAGTTAGTAAATATCTTGACATATTAACAATTCTAATGTAATGGACATATTTATCTATTCTATAATCTATTCTAATTCTTTGGGATACTCATAAAAGTTTTGGACCATCAATATTTACTGGTTAGCACTGTTATCTTATAATGTTTGTTAATTTACTATTCAAGTCATGAAAATAAAAGAGGTAGGCAGCAAATCATTCAAAACATCAAATAATGCTAAAAAGCAGTGTTATTTTGAAATATTAGCATCTATTAGGAATACATCTATTTAGTTAACTACCACTCAGAAACTTATAATAAATACATTCTTCACAAACTTTTTATAGAAAAAAAGACTTTTAATTAATGACTGACTGCAATTTGCTAGGAGATAAACAACTATTATGAAACTACGCAAAGAAATGAAGAGTTGAACCAAGAAATACCATTTTATTAAAGTGTGAATGTGAATTAAATTAATTCAGTTTATCTTTTAAGACAATAATTGTGATTTTCACACAGTGGGTGGATGGTCCATGTAAAACAATTTCTTGTCCTTTTGAAGTATATTTGTAAGTGGTCAAACTCCAAGATTGAAGACTACGAAATGTTGTCATAAGTTACAGAACATGGTTGATGCATCTGATAAGCATATGTGACTGAAACAGTCACTACATAGGGCATGTGGCAGAGAGCCAATTAGTGATACTTTGTGCAAATCACAGCATGTTTAAAAGTTCAAACCTGGTCTCAAAGGTGATTGTACTGAACCCAACTTTACTATTACTGGAGACTGTGTGAGTTGGATTTAGTTAATTAACCTACTTGATTTTTAGTTTCCTCAGTGTAAGTACCAATTAAAGTTACCGTGAGGAGCCAATACATTAAATTTATGTTAAATCCTTAGGCTAATGTCTGTTTCTGGAATTACTAGGCAATTATGTTCTCTAACATTCTCTAGTGTGATAAAGCTAAACTTGCCTTCCTTTTTAAATATCTTACCATCAAGAATGTTGAAAAACTTTGTAAAGGGCAATAAAAATGAGTAGATGTACATTCTTCTACATGCTGAACTTCAGGTGAACCAGCACCATTTGTTAAAAATGCTGTCTTTTTTCCACTGGATGGTTTTAGCTCCTTTGTCAAAGATCAAGTGACCATGTGGGTTAATTTTGGGTCTTCAATTATATTCCATTGATCTATCTGCTTGTGTCTGTACCAATACCAAATGATTTTTATCACTATTTGCTCTATTATACTGCTTGAGGTCAGGGGTGGTGATTCCCCAGAAGTTCTTTTATTGTTTAGGATAGTTTTCACTATCCTGGGTTTTTTGTTATTCCAAATGAATTTGCAAATTGCTCTTTCTAACTCTATGAAGAATTGAGTTGGAATTTTGATGGGGATTACATTGAATCTGTAGATTGCTTTTGGTAAAATGGCCATTTTTACTATATTAATCATGCCAACTCATAGGTAAATGGATGGAACTAGATTTTTTTTTTTCGAGCTGAGGACCTAGCCAAGGGCCTTGCGCTTGCTAGGTAAGTGCTCTACCACTGAGCTAAATCCCCAACCATGAATGGAACTAGAAAATATCATCCTGAGTGAGGTAACCCAATCACAAAAAAGCACACATGGGGCTAATAAGTGGATATTAGCCCCAAAGCTCAAATTACCCAAGATAGAATCCGTAGATCACATGAAGCTAAAAAAGGACGACTACAGTGCAGATGTTTCAGGCTTCCTTAAAAAGGGGTAACAAAATATTCATAGGAAAAGATATGGAGACAAAGTTTGTAGCACCTAGGGATACAGGCCATATACAGCCACCAAAGCTAGAAAATATTGATGAAGCCAAGAAGTGCATGCTGACAGAAGCCTGATACAGCTGTCTCTTGAGAGGCTCAGCCAGAGCATGTTAAATACACAGGCAAATGCCGGCAGCACACCATTGAACTGAGATTGGGTCCCCGTTGGAAAGGATTGAAGGAGTTGAAGGGGCTTGCAACCCTATAAGAAAAACAATACCAACCAACCAGAGCTCCCAGGGACTAAACCACTACCCAAAGAGTACACATGGACAGACCCATGGCTCCAGCTGCATATGTAGCAGAGGATGACCTTGTTGAGCACCAATGGGAGGAGAAGCCCTTGGTCCTGCCAAGGATGGACCCCCCCACCAGTGTATGGAAATGTCAGGGCTGGGAGGCGAGAAGGGGGGTCCTTGGGAGGGGAAACACCCTTATAGAAGAAGGAGAAGAGGATAGGCTAGGGGGCTTTTGGCCAGGAAACCAGGAAAGGGAATAACATTTGAAATATAAATAAAAAATATCCAATAATTTAAAAAAAGAATGTTGAAAAACAATCTTCCAACTAAAAAGTAAACCTTTTCAAAAGCTATTTTTATATATTTGTTTGTATGTATGTGTTTAAAGAGACTTCCTCTGTAAAGCCCTCATAATTCAGGAAAGTCTGAACTGAAATTGTTTAAAAGGTAAGAATCATTCATTTATTTGTTTACATGTACCCCCTAATTCACTAATAATTAGAACCTTTTAAACTACTTATATATTTTCCTATTAGGAATTGACAAAATTTGTCTTACAGAATTGCATGCTACAGATAAAAGTTCAGTATCCTTTCTTAATTATGTGTGAGGGGGGGAAGTTGATGGTGTGTGTGTGTGTGTGTGTGTGTGGTGTATGTGCATGTGTATGCAACTGTTTGGAAGATGCACTTGTCCATAGAAAGCAGAGGTGCTTTCAGATGTCTTGCTTTGCCTCTCTCTATTCATTTTAGATAGACTTAAGATGAACTTGAAGTTCAGTCCTTCAGGGGAGGTTCTGGATCTGTCTGTCTCTTCCTCAGAATACCTCAGTATGTGGATGCAAAGAACTCAAACTCTGGGCCTTAAACCACTTAAACTGCATGTGTTCTCACCATCTCCCAAACCCCGTAGTTCCTCTTATTCACAGTGTACACATTCTAAGATCACTAGACATCTAACGCCATGGGTAGGTTTGAGGTTTACATTTAAAAAATAATAATGAATAAATAAATAACAGTAAGCAAGTAATAACTAATAATAAAATCATAAAACTAATAATATAAAGAAGTAATTGATGCATTGCAATAAAAGTGTCAACTCAGTGTTTCTCTGTGTATATTACTCTCTGAATAGCTTAGTGCACTTTAGTCACCCCTATCTGTGTGGTAATGTGAAGTGATATGAAACCTATGTAATGAGATGGAATGGAATAAAGGACTGCGAACTTAGCATTCACCATAAACAGCTAATGGGAAACTAGTATGACAGCTGACAGCAAAACTAGTACAGATTTCCTGTTCGGATGACCCTGTCTTATCATCTTAGAAACATCAAAAGAAGAGTTCTCACCTTTCACTTTCAAAATGCCCTTTAGAGATTTCTTTGGCTTGTCTAAATTGCTAACATTATGGCTTTTGACCTTCGAGATTATTAAGCAAAATAAGGGGTACTTGTATACACTCTGTATTGTAATGACCAATATTCACTATCCCATAGCTAGTCTGGAAATGAAGATGATGACTACTGGCAGGGTGATATATTCAGCATGGATACACTGTACAAAGAGAGACTCAAATAGTAGGCAGAATGAATTGAGATAACATAGACGTTCTTCCCAGAACTCCCAGCACAGTAGAAAAACTAAATGATGTTTTTTTGTAAAAGTTCTCATTCAACATTTTCAGAACACAGTAGTTACTTAACATATGTACTTACACCAGAATATAGTTGATCATATTTTAAACATAATCATAAGCAAGGAAGACATTATTGCATCTTTTATTTATTTTTCTCCAGATGAATCAAAACAATTGTCTTGCATACCAATAAACTTCAGTACTGGGAATACAAAATGTTTTCAATAAATACTTTTATGTTTACTCTTATACAAGTATTTTCTTCTACTGAAATATATCAAATCCATATACTAATTCATTTTGTTCACCAGACACAACTGGCTTCTGTAATGTCAAATCTTTTGCCTTAATGGGGTTTTGTTTTTTAATACTTATTCATTAATTTACATCCCAAAGGCTGCTTCCCTCCAGGTTCCCTCCCTACAAAGCCACTCCACCTCCCCCCTTCCTCCCTCTTTCTCTTCTGAAAGCATAAGACCCCTGGATATTCCTCCACCCTGAGGCATCAAGTCTCTGCCAGATTAAAAAAGAATTATATAACCTTTGCTCAAACTCTCTTTAAATCAGAGACTTTGATGCCATGACATGGCCACCTTCCATAGCAATTATATTAGGTTTATTATGGCTATCCTGAAAAGCCAAGTTCAAAATAGTCTCCTTTTATATTTCCTATTGAATGTCAGAATACTGCTGCTCGTGTTGAACACATGTTTTAAAGAATTGGTTTTACTTAGCAGGTCTTACAAAAGTGACATTTTTTTGAAAATGTTAGAAACCCATCAGTGCAATGACATATTGTTGGTGAAGTCCAAAGAAAAGGAGTGTGCAACAGATTAAATGACTTCCATTTTATAACTGAATCAAAGCACGGATTGACTGAAGACAATGTCTGCTTAACTCCCCCAGACTCTTAATTATTCACCCTACTGATCTTAATATGTATCAGGATAAACATGATCACTTTTCCTGCTTGCCTTTTACAGGCAATATGAGGAAGGGCATATAAATACAAAGAAAAACACGTTTCTTACGGGGACCCTTATAAGTCCTTAACCAACAACTAAAGATCCTTCTCTGGTATAGTTCATTAAAGTACTGGATTCAATTTTACATTCTAGTGGAATTTAAAAGGTTGTGTGGGTAAATGCTGATACAAATTTAAATCCTTAGAATTACAGCAAGGAAAAAAACAGTTGCTGCATCCTCCCCTGAGAGAGAATGATTTTTCAAAGTTACTGGTGGAAAAATGGATAACAAACAATGACATCACTTCTCTTGGTATCTGCATCTGGTAAGGCTCACTCAGAGCATTTAACCTGTTAGCACACTCCACAATTGAATTCAAGTGTTCATTTGGTGTAATATTTATGTATTTAATAAAATCTGGTGGACTTTGGTTTAAACAGACTGGTCAAGAAGCAATAACATTAAATACAATAAAAGACATTAACTTAATAGAAGGCTGGAAAATGTCTTCCAATTGAAAGAGAATGCTGGTAACAGAATCTGTATTGAAAACCCTATGTGATTTATGAAAATAAAAGCAGAAGGAATATAAAATGCTGCTTTCCTTTCCAGGAGATGAATGATTAAATCTCTCCACCTAAACTCTTAAATCATTTCCAATGATTTAATCTGCTTATCACATAGTTCTTCTAACAGCAATCAATACAAATTTCACACTGTTTCTTCTCTATTACTGTTCAAATGTAAGTTGACAACATCCAACATGTTAAAAGGTGTCATGGGTATAGTTGGGGTGGGGAGAAGGCTACGCAGGAGTGAAGAGAATTAAATCCTTTCCTCAATTAAGTAAACAGGCCGATCCACAGATATTTTACTTAGAACCATCATGTACTTAGAGTGCACCATATAGATATTTTTAATCTAGCATTGCTTTCCCTGACTATTGCTGGTTTATATGTGCATATATTAAAAATGAGACACCCACTCTGACAGACCATCCTGTCAATATTCTGCTGCCTCCCTTCTATGAACGATTTCTAATACTGCCTGAAGGGGGGAAAGATCATAACATCATTACATCATTTCTCTTGTTCCTGTCTCTACTATAGCTTGCTGAGAAACATTCAACCTGTTACCATGATCCTTAATTTAAGATTTTCTTTAGTGTAATGAGTGTCACTTGTCTACTTAAAATGATTGAACTACTGTCTTCTTGCTTAAGAAGCATATATGATTTGTACAATAAAAAGATGTGAGAGTAAGAGATTTATTTAGAAAATGAAGCAGTCCACTGAAATGTTTATGTAGTATAGACAGGAGTTGGTAAGGAAATTTACCCTTTAAAATCTCCAATGAACCCTTGTTATTTTTTCAATGATAAATGCTGTTGTTATTTTTATTTTAAAAGCTTAGTATTAGAGTCATGCTGATTTTTATGTTTCTCTTCAAACATCATTAACAATGAAGATCGTTAGCTTATCTGTTATCTTTATTACATATAGAAAACATTTACAAACTTAGCCTCTGAATACAGGTGGATCTGTGTACATCATTATACCCCAATGGGTGTGTGGGTTTGTGTGTGTGTGTGTGTGTGTGTGTGTGTGTGTGTGTGTGTGTAGGTGTGTCGGGGGCGCTACTTAGAAAAGAGGACAAGCATACCTGAACATTTTAACATATGAGAAATCATGCACTGAACCTCCAAACTACAAGTGACATCATTTAAAATGCAGTTTTAAAACAAGAACACATTTATATACATTTAAAACCATCCTTGAAAATGTATTTTTCTAGCAATTCTTGTAAACTATTTTCTTTATGTGTATTATGTAGTATGACTCTTTTATTCTTAAGAAAACAAGAGTGTTTTCTCTAGTATTACATAAGCCTGTGCACAGACATGAGAGCAAACACTGCCTCTACTGGGGTGAAACACATTTCCTCTGAAGCCTCACTTGATGTATTTAAAAAAAAAATTCTAAAGCTGTTTGAATCATTTGAAATTGGCAACATTTTCCATTGTTAATTCAAAAAATTATCACATATAGCCAGATAATAACTATAAAGCTTTAAAAATGGATCTGAAATTTAACAAAGATTAAATATTTATAATCAACTGTAAGTTGATTATAGTCAGCCATACGGAAAGAAAGAAAAAACTAATGTCATTAAATAAACCTCCAAATCTGTGAATTTTTGCTCCTTATTAATTAAAACAACACTGCACCCATGAAAATAAATAAATTAAATGAGTACCAACCAAATGATACTAAATGCTGTTGTTCTTTGTTCTATCAGATGGCTGTGCAAAGGTATTGATAATGATTACATCATCAAATTTTTAACTGCAACTTGTGCACCAATTGTGTTTGTGTCTGAAATCTGGAATCTCAGAGCTCAGCTTGACAACCATGAAAACGTGAAATAAATGAAGTTTAACAAAGACTGGACTAAAGACTACTTCACCCCACTGCACTGTCCTTATCATCAATATCTGAATATGCGTTTAGATACTTATATCTAGAAGATGCTCAAACGATAAGGATCGCAACTGGCAATACAGCAAATGAGGAGCAGAGGAAAAAGGAAGGGGGAAATACCTTTCAAGAGAAAAAGATTCATTAGTCTCTCTGGCAAGTGTTTAAAACAAACAACGAAAGCACAAAATGATCACTTCATTACAAATAAACCCTTTTTAAAGCACAGTACCTTTTTGTGTCTGTCCTTCTTCCATATTCTCTTCCATGGCTACCTTTCTTCAGGAGAATCTGGTGCACGGAATTAGTCAAAAGCTCAATTAGATGTTAAAAAAAGCGGGTGCTTTTTTCCCTGGGCAGCTCCAGCAGCAGTGGCTTGGGCAAGTCCTTGGAGCTTAGCTGAAGCTCCCTCGCGCCTCTTGTTTGCTTAGAGACTGGCTGTCAAGTGTAATTTCATTCAAATTACTCTTCCGTGAAGATTATCAATTTTTCTTCTCAAAGCTGCCTATTGTGTGCCACAGTAAGCAGGTACTCAAACAAACAGCCGGATAATTTTGGGAGGGGGAGTGGAAAGGGGTCTGGATGCTAGGAGCAGAGGCACTGTGATTCACAAGCCTCGCTTTGCATTTAAAATGGGGGAAAGAAATTGAGGTTTGTGTTGAAATCTCGGCTTTAAACTGGAAGCAGGCTGAACTGTGAACAGATGGAGGGGTGTCCTCCTAGCATGAAGCGGACCACCAACCCATAATTCCCCCCATTGCTACCACAGTGGGAAAGCCCAGATTCTCATCCTGTCTTTCTGCTGCAGTAGTTTCTTCTCACCCAGTCAGATTCATTACAAAAACGCCCTTTCCTTTTACCTCCTCACGAAGTGTCTAGTTAATTTGATTTAAAGGTGCCAAGAAGGGATGCAATTAGACTATCTCGAGGCTGGTCTGTTAAAGGTTATTATTAAGATAGGACCCTCACATTCACATCTTTCCAAATCAAGGAGAAATAAAAACATGGCTATCAAAGAAATAAGTATAAATCCTTTGTTTTAATAAGTATTTAAATTTTTTTTAGTGACATAGGACTTTTACAGGTAAAGAGGAGGAAAAAAAAGGATCTATCGGCGTAGCTGATTCCAAATGGGAATTTTGTGAAGAGAGAAATGTTAAGGGTGATTATTGGAGAATGGGGGCGACAAAAAGAACGAAAGGATTCTGGATAAGGAACAACAGGATAGCATTTTACAATGGGAATCAGCACTCTGATTTGGAATGCAAATCACAATGTTGCAGTCTGGCAATAAATTAGCAATCGTGCTCAACCTATTGAGTGACAGAACACAACTAGAATCTCAATACTTCACAAAAGGTACAGGAAGAAAATAAACACTGTCTGTCAAAGCTGTGTCAAGCTTTAGTAGAGTATAAAGGAAGACTCTCTTGCCTGTGTTTCTCTCAAAATAAACAAGCATACGGAAATACACAGAGATGAATAAGCTCTTGCCTTTAATGGAAAAATGTATATCCTCATTATCCAGATAGTATGTTTGTGTTATAGGAAAAATTTCGCATAGGTTTTAAGGTATGTCGGCAGCATATTGCACACCGCTCTCCCAATTTTAAGAGCAGTTATTTCAAGGAAAAAATGATCTGAGGACACTCCAGTTTATTTACCTAAATGAAGGTGTATTATCTCTCCGATAATCAATAGTTCTATTCTTTTTGTCAAATGCATTTAACTCAAGGATAAATGCAATTGATAAAAACTTTAGCCACCCCACCTCTCTGAATAAACAAATCAATTTTTATTCAAGGATTTTGAGACAGTTGCTTGTTCCAAGCAGATTGAGAGAGAACTCACAGGGAACCCAAAGAAGCCAAATCATAGCAGTTCCTCTGTTTCAGCCCATCTCTCGGCTGACATATCCTGGCATACAGTCAGAAGAAAATGGAGCTTCCATCCTTGTTTATCTGCTTCATTCATTTTACAACACAGAAATAATCAGTGTCGCCAATTATTAACAGCAGCACCCAAACAAATAATAACACTATCATATTTTATAGTATTTATAAACTTTAAAAGGTTCAAGTACATTACTTAAGGAAAACAGGGAAATATTCTTGACCCCATGTATGTTGGAAGACCCATATAGTATATGAAGAAGAAACTTTTAGAGCCCACATCATCAGCTATCTTTGTCTAGTACTCTAATTTTTAAAACTGTTCTACATTTCTACTCTAGTCCATCACAGGTGCCTTCAGTGTTCTTTAAAAATTCACCCTCAGTTCATGCCTATTTTATTTTACCATCCACAGATCATGTTAAAAATATTGGCTGGGCAAGATCAGTAGAAAGATGTGACTATGACTTCTTTTTTATTCTGGAAACTTCAAGGGAAAATATATTTGTATATTCACCAACTTATTGTCAGAATGGTTTGCTCTATAAAGCAAAAGCGATTCTTCCTTTTTTTTTAATATATAGAGCATCATCCTCTCATGTTGAAGATAATAGAGTTCTTCCAAACTGATGAGAAGAAATGCGTATACATAGAGTATTCTTATACCAACAACCTGTAAACAAGCGAAGATTTATTTGTTGATATATACACAAAGCTAAGTCATTTTGAAGTTTACACTCTTGTGGGTTTTCAGTATAGTCACATTTATATAGTATTCTTTCTACTACTCTTCTCTGGAACTTTTTAAATCTCCCCACAGTGAAGTTTAGTACCCATTAAACACAAATTGTCCGTCTCCCTTTTTCCATTTGACAGCTGGGGTTGATGTTACTGGTTGACATTTTTAGGATATTTGCAAAATTCTTTGTCATTTGAATAAAAATACTTAAACATCTAGTCATATGAAAAGTAGTTCAGGAGATAGATGTTCATGAGATAAACTCATAGAAGACTGATTTTTATGAACTCTAAATATAAAACATTAACCTTAATAACTGCCAATGATCTTTCCTCTGTATTCCCATTGTGGTGGTTTGAATGAGAATGGTGTCCATAGAATCCTATATTTGAAATCTTGGTCCCAAATTAGTGGAACTCTTTAAGAAGGATTAGAGGTGTGGCCTTGTTGGTGAAAGTATGTTATTGAGAGCAGGTTTTGAGGGTTCAAACGCTCATACTATCCCCTGTGAGCTCTTCCTGACTCATACCTGTGTATCAAGATGTAAGCTCTCAGTTCCCACTCCAGACAATGCCTGCCTGTATGCTGCCACAGTCCCCACCTTGATTGTTGTGGACTCTTAACATTCTGGTACCAAATGCTCAAAATTAAATGCTTTCTTTTATAAGTTGTTTTAGTAAGGTGTTTTCACAAAGCAATAGAAAAGTGACTAGAGTACTCATTAAAATTACAAGTTATGGTGATATGGTACTTCATTGAATATTTTTCAATTATATACATTGTATTTGCTTTGACTCCACTTTAGTTCTACTTTTGGTATTTTAAATACACAAATAGATACTAAAGACTATTATCACTAATGTTAAAGATTATTCTTTGAAATATTAACTGAGATATTCTTATGATATATATTATTTTTCCATGTGAACTAATTAATACCTTATTTATATAGTCTAAAATCATGATAAGTCCCTCTTATTTTTTCTAACTTAGATACATCTCCGTTTGACACCTGTTATTAACCAAGAAAGTATCTACATATTTCTCAGTTGTATACTGGACTTATCTTTATATTCAATTATATTCTGAGAAACAACTATAGTTAAAACATATTAGTCACTACAAAGCATATGCAAAAAGAATGAAAGAAAAAAAGAAAGAAATGTTCATGGGTTCTGAGTCATTGAATAAACAGGACATGTAGAAAATATGATGGTATGGACTAAGTATAGTGCATAGAACCAAGAGACATGAACAGTTTAAAATTTTCTTTTCATCTTGAATTTTTTTTAACTAATCATGCCATTCATTTACATATCAAATGATATCCTACTTCACAGTTATCCCTCCACAAACTCCCCATCCCTTATTTGCCCACTCCTCTCTCCACTTTGCCTCTATGAGGTTGCTCCCCCTGCCACCCACCCTCTCCTACAGCACCACTCCAGTATCTCCGTATACTGGAGCATCAAACCTCCCTTCCCATTGATGTCTCATCATCTCATGAATGAAATATTTCAATTGTCACTTTTGCTAAATTTTGAAAAAAGCAACAAAACAAATTAACTGCTGCTTTAGAGTAGATGTTGAAAGTCAAATTTAGTGTTTTCTCTAAAAGTTAAAACTATCACAAACCATAGGCTGTTTAAAAATATTAAAGAATGGGGTTGGGTATTTAGCTCAGTGGTAGAGCGCTTGCCTAGCAAACGCAAGGCCCTGGGTTCGGTCCCCAACTCCGAAAAAAAAAAAAAAAAAAAAAAAAGAAAAAGAAAAAAAAATATTAAAGAATAATCATGACAATTCTTGGGGCTATACACTCATTTAAATCAACCCAATGATCATAGTTATCACAAATCATTTAATACTTACTTTTTATGGCCCCCTCATTTTAATTATACAAATGTTTGCTCAAGATTCTTCCTCTCATTGAAACTTGAGAGAGGTAAATATTTCTCTGACTTATGATGCACACTTTTTAGTAGAATAAGACCACCCTGGGTTACAGTGATATTACCTAATAAGAACAAAGCAAGCACAGCAGAGAGCACATGAGCCTACTGAAAGAATAGCTCACCTATTCTTCCCTTTTAATTTTTTGATAATAACAAAAAATACATCATTTCCTCTTTCCTTTTTATCCCTCCAACCCTCCACTTGTATCATGTTGCACTCTCTCAAAGCTATAACATTTAAATTTTGTGTAAATTTTTATTCGTAAATATATAATTGCAACCGGTTAAGTCCATATAATGTGATATATATATATATATATATATATATATATATATATATGATTTCAGAACGGATCATTTGATATTGGATAACCAATTTTGATAGCCCTTCAAGGGAGTTTTATGGTCTCCTGGAAGGTTCTGTTTGGTATAACTCAATTAAGGTAGAGAGATTCCTATCCAGTAAAATAGCATTAGCCAACCTATGGAGTAGGTTGAATAAATAAGAGGGAAAAAATTACTCTAGACTTTTCAAATTGAATATGAAAAATCTCAAAAATAGAAATACAATTCTAATCACATGCACTGCCCTACTATCTTGCATTTTGGGGATATGTTCCTTTACTGTTCATTAGGTATCATCTTCCAAAGGTTCCCAGGAGGCTTGTACTGAAAAACTCAATTCTGAGATGAATATTGAGCTTAGTTTTTCAAAGAATAATGAAAGAGTTGACTATTCATGAGATATAGCCTGTGCCTTAGAAGACTTTAATCTAAAAAAAAAAATGAGACAAGGGGAAACACATTAGTATTTGCCCTTAAGGAATTACCTTTACCAGACTATATTATACAACAAATCTATTTTTCAATAAGAAAACAAATGAACGAAAAAGGCATACATAAAAAGTAATGTAAAACTGCCTGTGCCTGGAGCTCACCCACTGCCACAGCACTCTGTACACAGATCCCATGGAGAAAGTGGGGGCCTCTCAGAAGGGCAGACAATCTTGAGAGCACAGGTGAGACCTCCACTTCTGCTTACATTCAGGCCCAAAAGGAACCTGCCTGGAGCCCTCTGGACACAGGAACCTAAGAGCAGTCTTGGACAGGATCTTTCCTGTTTCCACCTGCACCCAGAGCAGACCCTGTGACACAGTTCTCTGTATGAAGATCCAACCAGAAGAAAGCCAGTATGCAGGAGCTCTGACACACCTGCTCCGAAGGAAATACCTGGAGCCCTCTGGACACAGGAACCTAGAATAGTCTAGGACACGATTCTTCTGGTTTCTGTCTGTGCCCTGGGCACATAGGGTTCTATGCCACAGCTCTGTGTACCCACATGCCGTGGGGAGAGAACTGATCACCTAGTAGTGATGACACACAGGTTCACAGGAAGGTCAAGTCACTGTCAGAAACAGCAAAACCAGCTATGACTAGATATAAGCAGATGGAGAGAGGCAAGAGCAAGAACCTAAGCAACAAAAAACAAGGCCAATTGGCATCATCAGAACCCAGGTCTCCCACAACAGCAACACTCTGGAAAAGCAAGAGTTTTGATTTAAAATCATAAGTCATGATGATATTAGAGGTCTTTAAGAAGGACATAAATAACTCCCTTAAAGAAATACAGGACAACACAGGTAAACAGGTAGAAGCCCACAAGGAGGAAACATAAATATCCCTTGAAGCATTACAGGAAAATACAACCAACTGGGTGAAGGAATTAAAGAAAACAATACATGATCTAAAAATGGAAATAGAAACACTAAAGAAATCACAAAGGGAGACAACTCTGGAGATAGAAAACCTGAGGAAGAGATCAGGAGTAATAGACAAAAGCATTACAAACAGAATACAAACGAAGGAAAAGAGAATTTCAGGAGCAGAAGATATCATAGAAAACATTGATACAAATGCAAAAGAAAATGCAATACACAAAAGCTCCTAACCCAAAACATCCAGGAAATACAAGACTAATGAGAAGATCAAACCTAAGGATAACAGGTATAGAAGACAGTGAAAACTACCATTTTAAAGAGCCATTAAATATCTACAACAATATTATAGAAGAAAACTTCCCTGACCTTAAAAAAAAGAGAAGCCAATAAACATACAAGAAGACTACAGAACTCCAAATAGATTGTACAAGAAAAGAAATCCCTTCTGTGAAAATACCAAATGCACGAAACAAAGAAAGAATATTAAAAGCAGTAAAGGAAAAATGTCAAGTAACATATAAAGGAAAACTTATCAGAATTACACAAGACTTCTCACCAGAGACTACAAAAGCCAGAAGATCTTGGGCCGATGTCATACAGAACCTAAGAGAACACAAATGCCATCCCAGGCTACTATATCCAGCAAAACTCTCCATTAAAATAGATGGAGAAACCAAGAAATTCCATGACACAACTAAATTTACACAATATCTTTCTACAATTCCAGCCCTGCAAAGGATAATAGATTGAAAATTCCAACACAAGGAGGGAAACTAAACCCTAAAAAAAGCAAAAAAGTAATCTAATTTCAACGAAGCCAAAAGAAGGTAACCATATAAACATAATTCCAACTCTAAGAACAAAAATAACAGAAAACAACAATCAATGTTCACTAATATCTCTCAAAATCAATGTACTCAATTCACTCCCAAAAAGACATAGACTAACAGACTGGATATGTAAAGAGCACCCAGCACTTTGCTGCATACTGGAAACACAACTCATGGACAAAGAGAGAAACTATCTCAGAGTAAAAGGCTGGAAAACAATTTTCCCAGCAAATATTCCCAAGAAACAAGGTGGAATAGGCATACTAATATCGAATAAAATCAACATTCAACCAAAAGTTATCAAAAAAGATAAGGAAGGATACTTCATATCCATCAAAAAAAATCCACCAAGATGAACTCTCAATTGTGAATATCTATGCTCCAAATGCAAGAACAATGCACCTCACACAATAATAATGGGAGACTTCAACACCAAACTCTCATCAATGAAGAGATCATCTAAACAGTAACTAAACAGAGATGTAGAGAAACTAATAGAAGTTATGAACCAAATAAATTTAGCAGATATCAATAGAACATTTCAACCTAAAAAATAGAATATACTTCCTGGCAGCACCTCATGGTATCTTATCCAAAACTGACCATATAATCACTCATAAAACATGCCTCAACAGATACAAGAAGGCTAAAATAATCTCATGCATACTATCGGATCACCATAGACGAAGGCTGGTCTTTAATAACAACATAAAGGACAGAAGCCCATATACAAATGAAAGCTGAAAAATGCTTTGCTAAAGATAAATTGATCAAGGAAGAAATAAAGAAAGAAATTAAAGACATTTTGGAATTTAATGAAAATGAAGGCACAACATACCTAAACTTATGGAACACAATGAGAACAGTGTTAAAAGGAAAATGAATAGGTCTGGGTTTCTCCAAAAAGAAACTGGAGAGAGCATACACTTAGCTGCTTGACAGCTAAAAGCTCCAGAACAAAAATATGTAAATAAACCCAAGAGGAGCACAGGGCACGAAATAATCAAACTCAGGACTGAAATCAACCAAATAAAAACAAAAGTAAGTATACACATAGACAGTATACAAATTACCAAAATCAGAATGAAAAAGAAGACATAACAACAGAAACTGAAGAAATTAAAAAAAATCATCAGATCCTATTAAAATAGTCTATTCTCAACAAAACTGAAAAAAATCTGGAGGAAATTGACAATTTTCTAGACATGTACCAGGTAACAAAGTTAAATCAGGATCAGATAAACTATCTAAACAGTCCCATAACTCCTAATGAAATAAAGGAGACATTAAAAGTCTACCAAAAAAAACAAAAAAAAAACAAAAAAAAAAAAAAAAACCAGAACAAGATAGGTTTAATATAGAATTCTATCAGACCTCATAGAATACATAACACCAATACTGTCCAAGCTATTCCACAAAATAGAAACAGAAGAAACAACACCTAATTCCTTCTATGAAGCCAAAATATGCTTCTATCTAAACCGTACAAAGACTTAACAAAGAGAACTTCATACCAATTTCTCTTATGAATATCAATGCCAAAACATTTAATAAAATTATTGCAAACCAGCCTTATTTATAATAGCCAGAAGCTGGAAAGAACCCAGATGCCCTTCAACAGAAGAATGGATACAGAAAATGTGGTATATCTACACAATGCAATACTACTCCTCTATCAAAAACAATGACTTTATGAAATTCATAGGCACAAGGCTGGAACTGGAAGATATCATCCTCAGTGAGGTAACCAAATCACCGAAAATCACACATGGTATGCACTCATTGATAAGTGGATATTAGCCCAAATGCTTGAATTACCCTAGACGCACAGAACACGTGAAACTTAAAAAGGATGAACAAAATGTGAATGCTTCACTCCTTCTTTAAAAGGGGAACAAAAATACCCTTGAGAGGGAATAGGGAGGCAAAGTTTAGAACAGAGGCTGAAGGAACGCCCATTCAGAGCCTGCCCCACATGTGGCCCATACATGTACAGCCACCCAATAGATAAGATGGATGAAGCAAAGAAGTGCAGTTTGACAGGAACCGGATGTAGATCTCTCCTGAGAGACACAGCCAGAATATGGCAAATACATAGGTGAATGCCAGCAGCAAACCACTGAACTGAGAACGGGACCCCCGTTCAAGGAATCAGAGAAAGGACTGAAAGAGCTTGAAAGGGCTTAAGACCCCATATGAACAACAATGCCAACCAACCAGAGCTTCCAGGGACTAAGCCACTACCCAAAGACTATACATGGACTGACCCTGGGCTCCATCCTCATAGATAGCAATGAATAGCCTACTAAGGGCACCAGTGGAAGGGGAAGCCATTGGTCCTGCCAAGACTGAACCCCCCAGTAAACGGGATTGTTGGGAGGAGGGTGGTAATGGGAGGAGGATGGGGAGGGGAACACCCATATAGAAGGGAAGGGGCAGGGGTTAGGGGGATGTTTGCCTGGAAACCGGGAAAGGAATAACAATTGAAATGTAAATAAGAAATACCCAAATAATAAAGATGGATAAAAGAAAAAATATTATTGCAAACCAAATTTTGATGAACACATCAAAACAATTATCCATCGTGATCAAATAGACTTCATCCCAGGAATTCAGGGATGGTTCAGTATACAGAAATCTAACAATGTAATCCATTATATAAACAAACTCAAAGAAAAAAAACACATGATCATCTTATTAGATGATGAGAAAGCATTTGACAAAATTCAACACCTCTTCAGGTTAAAAGTCTTGGAAAGATCAGGAATTCAAGGCCCATACTTAAACATTGTAAAAGCAACATACAGCAAACCAGTAGCCAACATCAAACTAAATAGAAAGAAACTTGAAGCAATCCCACCAAAATCAGAGACTAGACAAAGCTGCCCACTCTCTCCTTGCCTATTCAATATAATACTCAAAGTCCTAACCAAAACAATCAGAAAACAAAAGGAGATCAAAGGGATACAAATGGAAAGGAAGAAATCATAATATCACTATTTGCAGACAATATGATTGTATACATAAGTGACCCCAAAAAATTCCACCAGAGAACTCCTAAACTTGATAAACATCTTCAGCAAATTAGCTGGATATAAAATTAACTCAAGCAAATCAGTAGCCTTCCCCTACTCAAAGGATAAACCAGCTAAGAAAGACACCCTTCAGAACAGCCACAAATAATATAAAATACTCTAAGCAAGCAAGGGAAAGATATGTATGATATGAACTTCAAGTCTCTGAAGAAAGAAATTGAAAAACATTTCAGAAGATGGAAAGATCTCATATGCCCATGATTTGGCAGGATTAATATTGTAAAAATGGCCATTTTGCCAAAAGCAATCTACAGATTCAATGCAATCCCCATCAAAATTCCAACCAACTCAATCCATAGAGTTAGACGAGCAATTTGCAAATTCATTTAGAATAACAAAAAAAAAAAAAAAAAAAAAAACCCAATAGCTAAAACTATCCTCAACAATAAAAGAACTTCTACGAGAATCACCATCCCTGACATCAAGCTGTACTGCAGAGTAATAGTGATAAAAACTGTTTGGTATTGGTTCAGAGACAGGCAGGTAGATCAATGGAATAGAATTGAAGACCCAGAAATGAACCCACACACCTATAGTCATTGATCTTTGACGAAGGATGTAAAGCCATCCAATGGAAGAAAGATAGCATTTTCAACAAATGGTGCTGGTTCAACTGGTAGTCAGCATGTAGAACAATGCAAATCGAATCATTCTTATTGCCATGTACAATGCTCCAGCCCAAATGGATCAAGGAACTCCACATAAGACTAGATACACTCAAAATTACAGAAGAAAAATTTGGGAAGAGCCTTGAACACTTGGACACTGGGAGAAATTTCTTGAACAGAATGCCAATGGCTTTGCTCAAAGATAAAGAATCAACAAATAAGACCTCATAAAATTGCAAACCTTTTATAAGACAAAGGACACTGTCATTAGGACAAAGTGGAAACCAACAGACTGGAAAAAAGATCTTAAACAATCCCACATCCAATAGAAGGCTAATATCCAATACAAATTACAAATAACTCAAAAAGTTAGACTCCAGAGAATCAAATAACAACATTAAAAAATTAGATTCGGAGCTAAACAAAGACTTCTCAACTGAGGAATATCAAATGGCTCAGAAGCACCTAAAGAAATGTTCAATGTCCTTAGGCATCATGGAAATGCAAATCAAGGGTATTTAGCCTGAGTCCCAAACCTGCAATCCCTGCCCACAGCAGCTCTCTGCTCCCAAACCCCATGGGAGAGAGACCTTACCGCCTGGACAGGTGGGCACTCCTGAGACTGCAGAGCAGAAGAGACCACCAACACTGCCCACCCCTGCTCACATCCCTGGCCCAAGAGGAAACTGTATACGGCCTCTGGGTTCCCATAGAGGAGGGCCCAGGAGCAGCAGGTCCCCTGCATCTGAGACACCGCCGGAACCTGAAGGGACCGACCAGATAAACAGTTCTCTGCACCCAAATCCCACGGAAAGATCTCCCTTGCTCATGGATTGGCAGGATTAATGTAGTAAAAATGGCCACTTTACCAAAAGCAATCTACAGATTCAATGCAATCCCCATCAAAATACCAATCCAATTCTTCAAAGAGTTAGACAGAACAATTTGCAAATTCATCTGAATAACAAAAAACCCAGGATAGCTAAAACTATCCTCAACAATAAAAGGACTTCAGGGGGAATCACTATCCCTGAACTCAAGCAGTATTACAGAGCAATAGTGATAAAAACTGCATGGTATTGGTACAGAGACAGACAGATAGACCAATGGAACAGAATTGAAGACCCAGAAATGAACCCACACACCTATGGGCACTTGATTTTTGACAAAGGAGCCAAAACCATCCAATGGAAAAAAGATAGCATTTTCAGCAAATGGTGCTGGTTCAACTGGAGGTCAACATGTAGAAGAATGCAGATCGATCCATGCTTATCACCCTGTACAAAGCTTAAGTCCAAGTGAATCAAGGACCTCCATATCAAACCAGATACACTCAAACTAATAGAAGAAAAACCAGGGAAGCATCTGGAACACATGGGCACTGGAAAAAATTTCCTGAAAAAAAAAATGGCTTATGCTCTAAGATCAAGAATCGACAAATGGGATCTCATAAAACTGCAAAGCTTCTGTAAGGCAAAGGACACTGTTGTTAGGACAAAATGGCAACCAACAGATTGGGAAAAGATCTTTACCAATCCTACAACAGATAGAGGCCTTATATCCAAAATATACAAAGAACTCAAGAAGTTAGACCGCAGGGAGACAACCCTATTAAAAAATGGGGTTCAGAGCTAAACAAAGAATTCACAGCTGAGGAATGCCGAATGGCTGAGAAACACCTAAAGAAATGTTCAACATCTTTAGTGATAAGGGAAATGCAAATCAAAACAACCCTGAGATTTCACCTCACACCAGTGAGAATGGCTAAAATCAAAAACTCAGGTGACAGCAGATGCTGTGGAGGATGCGGAGAAAGAGGAACACTCCTCCATTGTTGGTGGGATTGCAGACTGGTACAACCATTCTGAAAATCAGTCTGGAGGTTCCTCAGAAAATTGGACATTGAACTGCCTGAGGATCCAGCTATACCTCTCTTGGGCATATACCCAAAAGATGCCCCAACATATAACAAAGACACGTGCTCCACTATGTTCATCGCAGCCTTATTTATAATAGCCAGAAGCTGGAAAGAACCCAGATGCCCTTCAACAGAGGAATGGATACAGAAAATGTGGTACATCTACACAATGGAATATTACTCAGCTATCAAAAACAATGACTTTATGAAATTCGTAGGCAAATGGTTGGAACTGGAAAATATCATCCTGAGTGAGCTAACCCAATCACAGAAAAACACACATGGTATGCAGTCATTGATAAGTGGCTATTAGCCCAAATGCTTGAATTAACCTAGATGCCTAGAACAAATGGAACTCAAGACGGATGATCAAAATGTGAATGCTTCACTCCTTCTTTAAAAGGGGAACAAGAATACCCTTGGCAGGGAATAGAGAGTCAAAGATTAAAACAGACACAGAAGGAACACCCATTCAGAGCCTGCCCCACATGTGACCCATACATATACAGCCATCCAATTAGACAAGATGGATTAAGCAAAGAAGTGCAGGCCGACAGGAGCCGGATGTAGATCTCTCCTGAGAGACACAGCCAGAATACAGCAAATACAGAGGCGATTGCCAGCAGCAAACCACTGAACTGGGAATAGGACCCCTGTTGAAGGAATCAGAGAAAGAACTGGAAGAGCTTGATGGGGCTTGAGACCCCATATGTACAACAATGCCAAGCAACCAGAGCTTCCAGGGACAAAGCCACTAACTAAAGACTATACATGGACTGACCCTGGACTCTGACCTCATAGGTAGCAATGAATATCCTAGTAAGAGCACCAGTGGAAGGGGAAGCCCTGGGTCCTGCTAAGACTGAACCCCCAGTGAACTAGATTGTTGGGGGGAGGGCGGCAATGGGGGGAGGATGGGGAGGGGAACACCCATAAAGGAGGGGAGGGGGAGGGATTAGGGGGATGTTTGCCTGGAAACCGGGAAAGGGAATAACACTCGAAATGTAAATAAGAAATACTCAAGTTAATAAAAAAAGAAAGAAAGAAAGAAAGAAAGAAAGAAAGAAAGAAAGAAAGAAAGAAAGAAAGAAAGAAAGAAAGAAAGAAAGAAAAAGAAATGCAAATCAAAACAACCCTGAGATTCTACCTCATACCAGTCAGAATGGCTAAGATCAAAAACTCAGGTGACAACAGATGCTGGCCAGGATGTGAAGAAAGAGGAACACTCCTCCATTGTTAGTGGGATTGCAAGCTGGTACAACCACTCTGGAAATCAGCCTGGAGGTTCTTCAAAAAGTTAGACATAGTACTACCGAGGACTATGTACTAGGACACAGAGATACTACTCCTGGGCATATACCTAAAACATGCTCCAACATAGAAAAAGGACACATGCCCCACTATGTTCATATCTCTGGAAGGGTCATCCAGAGACTGTACCGCCTGTGGATCTAACCCATACACAGTCACCAAATCCAGACAATATTGCTGATGCCAAAGGAGTGAATGCTGACAGGAGCCTGATATAGCTATCTCCTGAGAGGTTCTGCCAGAGCATGACAAATATAGAGATGAATGCTCTCAATCCATCCATTGCACTGAGAACGAAGTCCCCAGTGTAGTAGTAAGAAAATGGATTGAAGGAGCTGAAGGAATTTGCAACCCCATAAGAACCACAATACCAACCAACTAGAGCTCCCAGGGACTAAACTGCAATAAAAGAGTATACATGAACAGACCCTGGGCTCCAGCCTCATATGTAGCAGAGGTGCCTTGTTGGGCACCAATGAGAGTAAAAACCCTTGGTCCTGCCAAGGCTTGATGCCCCAGTGTAGGGGAATATCAGGGCAGGGAAGTGGGAAGGGGTGTGTGGATGGGTAGGGGAATACCTTCATAGAAAAAGGAAGAGGGGCATGTCATAGGAGGTTTATGGTTGGGAAACCAGGAAAGGGGATAATATTTCAAATGTAAATTTAAAAAAAATCCAAGAAATAAAAGAAAAAGAGTAATGTAAAAGAATAATGATCCCAGAAACAAAAAAATAAATAAAAATAAAAAATTTAAATGACCTCAATAATATTTAGCATTCTGTTCCTATTTTATTCTTAGTCATTTAGGTACTATCAAACTAAGATATTTTTCTCTCAAATTCACTGATATTTCATTTTCACAGAGTTTGTCATGAATCCAGTTATACCAATAGTATAGCTTATTTACAACTGACCATCTTTTCAGTGTTCTTCGGCTAAATCCAACTGACTTGTTTTGACTGAGAAAATGAAATTTGTAGAAATCAACATCTCCAGCAAACTACCCCCTATACTTTTCTTATTTAAGCTTCTTCCAATTTCTCACAAGTGTACTGTTATTTCTACTCAAAACACTTTCTCTAGAACTTTTTATATCTTACATCTAAGCTTGAATATTATTCCTAGCAAAAGCTTCCTGACTTTCAGGAAAGGTATCCTTCAGTACTCATTGATCTTGCTTTTGCAGTGTCATTTAATAAAGATTGCACTTGCTTCTGACCTATAAGCAGCGTATCTGTGTTATACTACCATTACTCAAGAATATAGTAAGAATTCATCATATAAAAATCGACAAATGAATAATTATGACAAATGAATTCATGAATGAACTCATTTAATGAATTAAAAAACACAATGTAAAAATTTTCAGCCCCTACAATATTTTTTTAATTTGAACATAACTGATACCAATTTTCAGAGAAAGTGTCAACTTTGCATGTACCAAACATCTTTTTGCCATGTTGACGCCAGAACAGTAAAAATACTCTTCACAGACTAAGCAGATAGTCAAAACAGAAACAGGAAAGTGTTTGTTAGCCTGGTTCCGACACCGAGGAAAAATTATAATTTCATGAGCAGTGATTAAGATAAAAAGGCAACTCAGAGATGGGACTCTTCAGCCCAAATATGTCCTCTGAAAATAAAATCACTTGTCACTATGAATGTGCTTGTACAATAAAATGTTGACAAAAATTTCTAAACCTAGTTTCTATTGTCTCTGTCTGCAATGTTCTAGAAATCTAGAGAAACCACTTCTCCTTGTGGAAATATTCTGAAATATTAAGAAAAATAACATTTTCTGAAATGTAGCAGAAACCTACTGTGGTAAAAATATAACTTTTTCATAGGGAAATGAATAAAACTGGATAGTATCAAATGAGTTGAGAAAAGCTAATTTCAAAAAGGCAGATATGGTGTGTTTTCTCTCAGAGACAGATTCTAGACAGAAATTGAAAGACAAGATTAATGAATGGTACTATTACAGAAGAGGACAAGTGAGTGGGGATGAGACAGATGATTGATAGCAAGCGAAAGTGCTTAAAATTGGTAATACGCATGTATGCTGGTTTGAATGTGAATAGCCTCCGTAAACTCATATATTTAAATCTTTAGTGGCCAGGGAATGGAACTACTTTGGAAGAATTAGGAGGCCTGTCCTTGTTGAAAGAGATTTGTCACTGAAAGTAAATTTTTGAGAAGCCCAATCCTGGACTTTCCCTACCCCCCACTCCACGCCACCCTACCCCCTCTCTCTGCCTGCTTCCTGAGGATCAGGACATAATGCTCCCAGCTATTGCTCCAGCACCATATCTATCTGATTCCTACCATAGTGATCAGAAACTAACCGTCTAAAACTGTAAACAAGACCTCAATTAAATGCTTCCTTTTATATGAATTATGATGTCTCTTCACATCAATAGAACAGTAAGACAAATACATGAAAAATGTTTCAATGAAAATATCTATTTATATACCTAATAAACACCAACTTTAAAATAACTATGCCTCTAAGATATCTGTGTCATATGCAGTGATTTATGCTTTACTCAACTTGCTTTTTAAATTTTTTATTGCTTATTTTATTTATTTACATTTCAAATGTTATGCCTCTTCCCAGTTTTCCTCTACTAACCTCCAACCCCTTCCTCTTCCCCTAACTCCCTTTCCCCTCCCCTTTTTTCCCCCTCCACTTTCTGTAAACTATATGCCATCTGTGATTATCTTCCAGATCTTGCAAATAGACCCAGGTTGCTTTCTGATTTCTCATATCTGTTTCATTGGTTCATTCATTATTTCTAGTGAGAATAATACATTTTAATAATCTTAACTTTAAAATATCTGTATGAAATAGCAAGTCTCCCTCATTGTTATTTTCCTAACTGATCAAAATTGTCTTAATCTTTTAATTGTTTATGAACATTCTAGAAACACTTTTAAAATGTGTGAAAGTTTCAATGGTCATGTTAATTTCATGTCAATATTGTAGATTTATTAAGATATGATGAACATTATAGCAAAGTTAAATCACCCTCAGTAGCTATTTGATCATTTCCATAGATACAGGACTTATAAATTTTAAAGACATTGTTAAATGTCTTGACTTTTCCATATTTTTTAATTCCCTATTAATATTTTTATATTAAATTTCCCAATTTTTGATATTTTGATGAAATAGAATATTTTAATTGAGCTTGTACATATTATAATAATGTCTATAAACATTTACGTATAATCAACCCTGTCTTAAAATTGAAAATTAGTTATCTTTCAAGTATTTATTCCTGATGGTTTTATATTTATTTTGTTTGTCTTATTCTGTATTTTGCTCTCCATGTGCTGCTTTATTGGCTAATGATGTTAGAAGAAATAATTCTATGGTTGGTTCACTATATAGTGTTTAATAATAATTTGAAAATATTTAGTTTAACTGTTTATATATATTTCCTTTAAGTCATGTTTAGAGTTTGAATTATTACAAAATAATGTATTTGAGTAGAGAATTCCCATTAAAAGATATATAAATATGGATGTATACATACATGTATATGACAGAAATTCAGGACAATGTTTTAAAATATTTGTAGTGGGTTATCCTGATGCTGCTTGTATTCTAATGCCTAATACTGGTTCCTCCAGATGTTGTTCCCACCACCTAACAGACCATCATGTACTCAAGTGATACCATATGAACCTTGTACCCAACCTAACCGGATGAAGCAGTGGAGAGAGACAGGTGAGACTGGAAGGCTCAAAAAGGGATTGCAGTAGAAGGAGAGAAATAAGCCAGAGGAACAGTAGGAAGCGACCATGAACCCTAACTGCATGGCAGGAAAAACAGCAAGTATCAAAGGAATTGATAACTGGGGAATAAATTAATATAGAACTAGATTTGCCCAATCTATGCATATGAGGTGTAAATAAATTATCTGGATTATGTGTCTTTCATACGGGCTTATTAGGGTTATAAATTCTAACAACAAATGTTAAAAGTTCTTTTTTATTATATAAAAATGCAGGAACTTTTTTAGTCTTTCCACATTTATTAGTACCATTTAAATGGCTCAATGTAATGCTTTCAGCTTACTTCAAAGTGATAGAAATAACTTGGTTACTACTAACCAAATATAATGTTTTAAGTATTTGACTTGTATTAAACAACATATTTTGTAATATACATGAATAATATTATAACACCAGCTTTTGTTGCATAAAAGTTGAAGTTTATAAACCTTTAAACAACTTCCACAAGGCTACACAAGTGAGAATGAAGTTTAAGTTGAATTCTGGACTTTCTAACACTAAAGTTATATCATGAAATACTATTATTTATAGATTAAATTACCCAGTCAGTCAGCATCTTATCCAAGCACTTTGTTATTTTTTTGGTAAGGCCTTACTGTTACACACATGGCAATAGAGAAACGATATAGCTTATCTAACAAATGACTGAAGTATTACTTCATTTACTCTAACCATAATTTAATGGTTTAGAAATCCTGACCTTACATTTCCATTGGAAAATGTGTATGACAACCCTGTATAAGTAAATCAATTAGCAAATAGTTCAAAAAGGAAGGTGGAAGGGAAATAGGAGGGAGAGGGAGATAGAGAGATGGGGGAGTGGTATAGGAACAGAAGGAAAAAGAAAGAGAAAGTGAAAGAAAATAAAGGAAAAGAAAATGGGTAGGGATGAAGAGAAGGAGAAAAGAAGGAAAAGGGAAAAAAGGAATTGAGAAAGAGGGTGAGGGGCAGAAGAGAGGGGAGGAGGAAAGAAAGACTAGAACAGGTCAAAAGAATAAATGTAAAAGGATGCAACCTGTCATACTCTCTAAATTTTTGAGTAGTCATTTTAGATCTGTCTTAGGTCTTTGATTAGATGCAGATGGTAGGAGAGAGCCTCTACCAAGTTCATCATACTACATGGTTCAGAAGTGATAAGTAATACTAACCTCCAAGTCTCTCCACTTTACTGTGAATATTTTGATAGTTTTGCTCATTTACTAAACGGGTAGTCCTTTTGTGATTGAAAATGTATGCTGAAGTGTGTTCTTACTGCAAAATGGAATCTTTCCCATCTACTGACAACAAACCCAGACAATATTGTTGATGCCCAGAAGTGCTTCCTGACAGGACCCAGGTATAGCTGTCCCCTGAGAGAATCTGCCAGAGCTGGACCAATACTGATGTGGATGTACACAGCCAAACATTGGACTGAGAATGGGGACCCCAATAGGGAAGTTAGGGCAAGGACTATAGGAACAGAAGGGTTTTGCAAGCTCATAGGAAGAACAACATTATAAACCAACCAGATTGCCTCCCAACCCCAATGCTCCCAGGCATTGAATCACCAACCAAAGAAAACACAGGGGGTACCCATGGCCCCAGCTAGGTATGTAGCAGAGGATTGGCTTATCATAGGAGGGCAGCCCCTCGGTCCTGTGGAGACTTGATGGCCCAGGAGAGGAGAATGCTGGATCACTGAGGCAGGAGTGGGTAGGCAGATGGGGGAGCACCCTCATAAAGGCAGGGCGAAGGGAGGAGTGGATAGGAAGCTTGGGGGCAGGGGACTGGGAAAGAGGATAACATTTGAAATGTAAATAAATAAAATAACCAAGAAAAAAGAAAAAAATCTTAGATAACCTAAAATAACTATCTAAAAATAAATTCTTACCTAAAAATAAAACATTTGACAGATTGGGAACTTTTCTTATCCTTCAATTTGCCCTCTACAAACATATCTGAACTTCTGACTAAATCAACAGAAATCAATGGACTTTTCCTAAGGACAGAGTGAAAGAATAATCCACCTCTTCGGGGAGAAATGTGTTTTTAAATACTACTTTTTGTATGTATCACAAATCTTTCCATTTACATATATATGTATACATAAAATCTCCATTTCATGTTTATATTTATAACAAAATATCTAATGTTGACAATAAATAAAAAGGTTTATTGTACATACAAGTTCAGGGGTTTTAGTTCAAATCTCTGGATGCCACCACTGAGCAGAGTCTTATGCTTCCCCATCACATAATAGCGGCAGATGTAGGAGCCTCAAGGAGCAAGTGCAGAAAGATCAAACATAGTCTGACTTTGGAGCAACCTGCTATATTGTTAAGGATTTCAGATCTAATCCACTCTTAAATTGCATAATCACTTGTAAGGATTATTGGAGTGATATTTTTGTGCATTGTGTAAAATATACCTTGTATTATTCAAATGCTGATTTCTATAATGGCAGAGAGTTTATTTGGTATTACTATTTTTATGAAGCATCACCTGTTTTGGTTCTTTGTAAACATTCTTCTCCATCATGTTCTTATTGATCAAAGAGAGCTGATTCAGACTAGACCTGGACATAGGACGGATGTAGGAAGGCTGAATTTCCAATCCCAGCCAGGGATCCCATGGAAAGAGAAGTAGAAGAAGGAAGCAAAGTTTAAAACAGAGGCAGAAGGAACACCCATTCAGAGTCTGCCCCACATGTGGCCCATACATGTACAGCCACCCAATAGATAAGATGGATGAAGCAAAGAAGTGCAGCTTGACAGGAACCGGATATAAATCTCTCCTGAGAGACACAGCCAGAATACAGCAAATACATAGGCGAATGCCAGCAGCAAACCACTGAACTAAGAACGGGACCCTCATTGAAGGAATCAGAGAAAGGACTGGAAGAGCTTGAAGGGGCTCAAGACCCCATATGAACAACAATGCCAAGCAACCAGAGCTTTTAGGGACTAAGCCACTACCTAAAGACTATATACATGCACTGACCCGGGACTCTGACCTCATAGGTAGCATTGAATATCCTAGTAAGAGCACCAGTGGAAGGGGAAGCCCTGGGTCCTGCTAAGACTGAACCCCCAGTGAATGTGATTGTTGCGGGGAGGGCGGCAATGGGGGGAGGATGGGGAGGGGAACACCCATAAAGAAGGGGAGGGGGTGTTAGGGGGATGTTGGCCCAGAAACCTGGAAAGGGAATAACACTCGAAATTTAAATAAGAAATACTTACATTAATAAAGATTAAAAAAAATTGCTGGATGTTATAACACTTGTGTGGGCTGGATTAAGCCTCACTAATTATCATCCCCAAACCACAGTGATTCAGCACTTCTTAGAAGTTTGGGGGAAAATGAAACTGTGCTTGCAGAGTCCATAGAGTGAGAGCTTGTAGAGGAAAGAGGAAATAGAAAATTAAAGTTTCTTCCACACTTGAAAAAAAAAGAGTGAAACGTGAAACCAAGAAGATTCTCCATGAGGTCATGATGAGAGAGCAGAACCAGAGCTAGCCTGGGCAAGACCAGATTGAGAAGTAAGGGGACTTTTGTCTGGTATTAAAGACTTAGAGAGTAAAGGGTTCAGAACTTGCCCAGCCTAAGTTTGCAGCTTGTTAACAAACATAATAGATCTTTCTGTCAAGTATTTAGGAATCAGAATGGGGACAGATGAAGTTTTTGTCTTACATTTCAGTCTACAAAAGATGGTTTCCTCAAGACCTAATTACTTTTCTTTAAATTCTGTCACTCAAACTGCAACAACAACAACAACACACGTGCACGCGCGCACACACACACACACACACACGCACATGCACGCACGCACGCACGCACGCACGCACGCATACACTGCCAACTCTTGTGGGAACTAAGGTTTGAGAGCATGTGCATTTAAAAGAAAAAAATCTCGAAACTATTCTGATGTCTGAATATATTTGCAGGGTAGTTATTTTTTAGTAGGAAGTCTTCCATTGTGATTTGCTCTGCATTAAGTAGAAAGCACAAATGTCCAGGTTCTGAATATACTGGAAACAACTAGAAAATATTCTTTGTGTTTTCCCAGGAACATTTTACTGTGATGAAATATAGAGTTTACTCAGATACACATTTTATACATCATAACTTCAGGAAGATCAAGGCACTAAAAAATATAAAGGGTACCTATACTACTGGTATGAAAAGTTTCTTTGCTCCTTCTGCACTATTAGTTTCAAATGAACTCTGTAGAACACCGCTTGACTCCATTCTGGTTTTTGCAACAATTACATCATCCATCAGCTTACAACAGCTCTTTATGGCTTTCAGCGGAATGCTCAAGATACCAATAAACATCCCACTACAGTTGTCCTAGATAAAATGCAAAGCTGTTCTTAGCATTTAATAATGCAAGTATTTAGGAACACATGCTTTATCCCTCTTTCTATTCCCCTGAATTTCAGCATCATCTGTCTATAGCTGTTATGTGGCATGCATCACACACTTTTTCAATATTTAATATTTTGATATGTATGTTCTTCATTTCCCTTGCCTATTATTGAGAGCAGAAAAGATGAGATACAATTGTTTCTTCCTCACAGCTCATGAAGTGAGGATGAACTTATTGTGAGATACTCAGCTTTCTGATTAGTTATTATTTAGTATAACTACACTTATATGTGGTTCACAAATGCCTATGCTAGATACATATTATGTTTCCCTAATTTTATTTATATACCTGAGTGTATTAAGTCTTTCTTTTACATGATAATCCTGAGGTTGAGAAAAAAATGATCTTCTAAGTTCCATAACTGTGAGCATTTTGATATATAATAGGAGTCATTTATATTCTATGACTCAGTAACAAAACTTAGAAAGTTAACTAATCAATAATACACATATATAATATAAGAAATATTTGAACAATATTTTATTTAACAATCTAAAACATTTAAAGGTAATAAATAGGAAACTAATGTAAATCACTATGCTTATATGGTGTCTTATTTGTCTTATATAGTTCTCAAAGATTTTCCAATATATGATTTAGAAATGTATATATATCGATATATAGAGAGATATATACTTTGTACAATAATTTTCTAAAATAATCAATGTTAACACACAGGATTTTGTATACAATGATATTGTATTACCATGTCTGCAAAGTTTTATCATTAAAAAGACATTGGATTATAGCTGAAATGTTAAATAGAACTGATGATTATTTGTTTTAGAGAAAATATAAGATATCAAAAATAATTCATCAAAAGTATCATTTTTTAGTAATTAATTTACCAGTCGTGCTCTGAGTGCTTAGCATTGTCCAGAGATGAGCTATATTCTGGTACTGAAAATATGGATATCATTAATAGTGTCATTTTCCTGAATTTTATACCATAAAACAGGAATGGGTAAGAATGTCATAATAGGGCTCAGCAATGTAAAAGGATGAAAACAAATGACAAAGGTATATTGGAAATAATAATAAGATAGTTTTCTCAGCTTTTGTCATCAATATTTAATGCTTTTAAAAACGTATCCACAGTCATATGCTTTGCAATGTTTATAAAGTACAATTTTTTTGGTAGATGATCTATAAAGGATAGAAGAGAATGACTTGAGAAGTTAACTGTGGTTAGGAATTTGTTTTCTGCTCAGACAGATACTTTCTAACTATGTTATATGCTATAACCTGGCATTTCTATTTCAACATTTTCAAGCCAAGTTGGAAAACAGAATGCTTTCTCGTCATAAAATTTGTGAATTCGTTTGGAACAACAAAAGTCTCAGGACAGCCAAAACTATTCTCAACAATGAAAGAACTTCTAGGGTAATCACCATCCCTGACTTCCAGCTGCCTTACAGAGCAATAGTGATAAAAAGATGAAAAAAAAAACAAAAAACAAAAAGAACCACACAAAAACAAAACAAACAAACAAACAAATCAAAAAACCTGTATGGTATTGGTACAGAGATAGGCAGGTAGATTAATGGAATAAAATTGAAGACTCAGAAATGAACCTATGGTCACTTAATCTTTGACAAAGAAACTAAAACCATCCAATGGAAAAAGACAGCATTTTCAACAAATGGTGCTGGTTCAACTGGTGGTTAGCAGTTGAACCCATGCAAATCAACCCATTCTTCTTCTTCGTTGTTTTTTTGGTTTGTTTGTTTGTTTGTTTTGTTTTGTTTTGAATTTGAGCCAAATTTGAAGCAAGCTTTATTAAATAACTGGCCAGGTCTCTTCCCTAGATTCCTAGTGTATGTACCCAGTTTACATTAAGGAGTTTATAAAGGCAAACCCACAAAACTAAGTACTTCCCACCTATGTCCAGTCAGAGATAAGCATACATCCTCATGTGCTTATACACCTATGTGTGATGAAACACGCCTTCTGTACAACAGGTGCAACCACCCTTGTTTACTTATGAATGTAGCATGAACAGTCCCCGGCATTCCAGAGAGCTATCTGTCCTTGAGCAAGTGGGAGTCACAGGTTAGAGCAGTGGTTCTCAACATTCCTAATGCTGCTACCCTTATGTTGTGGTGAATTCCCAACCATAACATTATTCTCATTGCTACTGTTATGAATCATAATGTAAATATATCTCTGTTTTCCCAAAGATCTTAGCCAACTGCTGTGAAAGGTCATTCAACAACTCCACAGAACTGCTGGGTTAGCAACATCTTTGACTTATAGATCTCTTAAGAACAGTGATTTAGGGGGCTGGAGAGATGGCTCAGTGGTTAAGAATACCGACTGCTCTTTCAAAGGTCATGAGTTCAAATCCCAGCAACTACATCGTGGCTCACAACCATCTGTAATGGGGGACAACTACAGTGTACTCATATATAATAAGTAAAATCTTTAAAAAAAAAAAAAAAGAACAGTGATTTAAACTTAAAACATAATGTTAGCTATGACAAAAGAGGTATCTTACAAGGGAATAACTGCCGACCCTCACCTTCCCACCTCCACAGACTCTGGGTTGCTCTAAGGGGTACCATAGTCCGGCACTGCTCTCTTGAGAGCCAGTGTCCTCAGAAGCCACCTTTGCTGAAGCATGCTGACTCTTCACCTGGACCCATAGCTGTCTAGATGCAGGAGGAGAGACGAACCTATGCCTTCTCTTTTGTCTGAACTTGGGTTGAAGGTGCAGGGATTAGGTGGCATTCTAACCTTGGAGTTCAGGGACAACACTTAACAAGACATAAGGCCCTTCCCACAGGAAGGGCCATTACACCTGTGGCTGAGGTTATTCTCTAGAGTAGATATATAGTCAACTTCTGGCTGGCAACACCCTCATACCTTCTAGTTTCATGAACTTCTTTCCAGTGACCTACAAGACAAGAACTGGGGGAAATTTGGGAGAGTTCACTCCTACCTGCCCCAGGCCTCCCTCTCTGTAAGCTGGTCATGGTAATACTCTGAAGATGGACTTGGGGGTGGCCAGACCCCTTTATCTGTTCCTCTTTGCAGCATGAACATGTTGAATAATCTGCTTTTCATCATCCTTGTGCCTGTGGAGAGACACCATGACCATGGCAACTCTTATAAAGGACAGCATTTAATTGGGGCTGGCTTACAGCTCAGAGGTTCAATCCATTATCTTCGTGGTAGAGAAGCATGGCAGAATCCAGGCAACAGAAGTGATCTGGCATGACTGCTTCTCTGAGGGCTGCTTCTGTTCAGACCATTACCACTTGTTTCTGTAATAGGCATGTCGGAGTGGGAGGTTGAATTAGGTTTTTGGTCCAAAAAGATGCCAAAGTTCTAGCCTTGACAGTTCTGGCTATGTTCTGGATGAACACACATTTGGGAAGGGACTCTTCCTTGTGGACTGGGACACCTAGGAAAAGCAGCATCTGTCCTTGGAGTTCCTTTCCTATGTTGCTAATCTTTGCATGTCCCAGAAACATGGGAGTGCCCTGTTGAGGCAAGCTGACAGCATAGGACCCATTTTTGACCTTTCTGAACCTGGGTGGAACAAGCCACAATCAGTCAGGTGTCCTATATTGGATATGGCTAGAGATCTTGAATGCTGAGCTAAGGAAGGAACTAGGCTGGCCCAGCCTGTAACTCAGCCAGAACTTGTGGCAGCTACTGATGCCCAGCTGCATCCTGTGTGGCCTGAATAAGCAGATGGGGTGAGAGTTGACCTGTCAGTCCAGATGCAACTCTTCCTTCCATAAAGGATTCCAGAGGGTTGAGGTTCAGAGGTTCAGTCCATTATCATTATGTCAGGAAGCATGGGAGCATCCAGAAAGGCAAACATGGTGCAGGAGAAGGAGATGAGAGTGCTATATCTTGATCCTCAGGCAGCAGAAGGAGACTGTGTCCTCACTGGGCATAGTTTGAACATATCAAATCAACCCATTCTTATTGCCCTGTACCAAACTCAAGTTCAAGTGGATCAAGGACCTCCATATAAACCAAATACACTCAAACTAATAGAAGAAAAATTGGGCAAGAGCCTCAAACACTTGGGCACTGACGAAAATTTCCTGAACAGAACACTAATGATGTATGCTATAAGATCAAGAATCGACAAATGGGACTTCATAAAATTACAAAGCTTCTGTAAGGAAAGGACGCTGTCATTAGGAGAAAATGGCAACCAACAGACTGGGGAAAGATCTTTATCAATCCCACATCCAACAGATGGCTAATATCCAATATATACAAAGAACTCAAGAAGTTAGACCCCAGAGAATCAAATAACACTATTTAAAAAATGAGGTACAGAGTTAAACCAAGACTTCTCAACTGAGGAATATGAAATGGATGAGTAGCACCTAAAGAAATGTTCAACACCTTTAGTCATCATGGAAATGCAAATCAAAATAACCCACATCATACCAGTTATAATGGCTAAGATCAAAAATTCAGGTGACAGCAGATGCTGGTGAGGATGTGGAAAAAGAGGAACACTCCTCTATTATTGGTGGGATTGCAAACTGGTACAACCACTCTGGAAATCAATCTGGAGATTCCTCAGAAAATTGGACATAGTACTACCTGAGGACCCAGTTATACCACTCATGGGCATATACCCAAAAGATGTTCCAACCTATAACAAGGACATTTGCTCCACTATGCTCATGGCAGCCTTATTTATAATAGCCAGAAGCTGGAAAGAACCCAGATGCCCTTCAACAGAGGAATGGATACCAGACATAGGAGAATCCAATTTCTTTTCTTTCTCTTTTACTTTTTTAGACATTATTTGCTAAAATAGTTAATTTTTTATTTAATTTTTACACAATAGAGTACTACACAGCTATCAAAAGCAATGACTTCATGAAATTCATAGGCAAATGGATGGAACTAGAAAATATCATCCTGACTGAGGTAACCCAATCACAAAAGAACACACATGGTATGCACTCATTGATAAGCAGATTTTAACCTAAAGGTCAGAATGCCCAAGATACAATTCACAAACCACATGAAGCTCAAGAAGAAGGAAGACCAAAGTGTGGATGCTTCAGTCCTTCTTAGAAGGGGGAATACAATACGCACAGGAAGAAATAGGGAGACAAAGTCTGGAGCAAAGACTGAAGGATAGACCATCCAGAGACTGCCCCATCTGCATATCCATACAATACTCAGCCACCAAACCCAGACAATATGGCTGATGCTAAGAAGTGCATGCTGACAGGAGCCTGATGTAGCTATCTCCCGAAAGGCTCTGATAGAGCCTGACAAATACAGAGGCAGCTGCATATGTAGCAGGTTCCAGCTGCATATGTAGCAGAGGATGGCCTTGTAGGGCATCAATGGAAGTAGAGGCCCTTGGCCCTGTCAAAGCTTGATGCCCTAGTGTATAGGAATGTCAGAGCAGGGAGGTAGGAGGGAGTTGGTGGGCAGAGAAGCAACCTCATTGAAGTAGGGGGAGAGGATGTGACAGCGGGTTTCTAACGGGGAAACTGGGAAAGCGGAATAAGACTTGAAATGTAAATTTAAAAAAATCCAATAAAAGAAAAATAATGTCAAAAAGAGAGAAAAATGCAATGAGAAGCGATTACAATCAAAAGCATATGTGTACAATACATAGGAGAATCCAATTTCTTTTCTTTCTCTTTTACTTTTTTAGACATTATTTGCTAAAATAGTTAATTTTTTATTTAATTTTTATACCATGTATTTTAATCATAGCCTCCCTCTTCAATTTTCCAAGATCTTCTCCCCACATCCTGCCCGTCCAACTTCATGTCTTTTTTCCCTTTGTCATCATGCTCTGACCCCCCAAAAATGAAAATCAAAACAAACAGCAACAACAGTCCAGGAGGATGGTTGATATAACTGTTATGTTCCATTTGAGAAAAATGATTTACCCTTTCACAGCAGGTATCAATTGCAAATAGCTCCTTGGTTGAAAGTGAGTTACTCTGTCAGTTTTTCCTTTTTAGTTTTGAGAGTTTGTCAGATTTGAACCTAGGCATGCTATCATAGTCTGTGTGAATTCAAGTGTACATCAATCCTGTTGTGTCTGTAGGAATGTCTCTTTAGAGTTATCTACCAACTCTTACATTCTTTTTTCCTACTCTTCCACCTAGATCTTTGAACCTTGAGGTGAGGAGTTTGGCAAAGATATTTCATTTAGTTCTGAGAAATGCACTTAATTTTATAAAAGAAACACTGTATAAGAAAGACCTGAAAACATAGATCAACTCATAACACAGTGATAGTGAAAATTTAGGACACTACTATCACCAACTAACAGGTCATTTGGGAAAAAATTAGAGAAAGTCTGAAGTTAAAGGCTTCATAAATCAAATTAACCTCCCAGATATCTAGAGAACATTGTCTCCAAACTTTAAAATGCATGTTCTTCTCAGCAGCCCATGGGACATGCTCAAAAATGGACCATCTGACCATAATGAAATAAAACTTGATATTAAAATTATTAGGAATGACTGAAAGTATTCAAAATCTTAGAAGATAAACATAGCACTAATCAAAATTTCATTAATTAAACACTCAGGAAAAAATAAAAAATTACAGAAAATTGAATGAAATTGAAAATATAACACTCAAAATCTGTGGGAAACAGTGAAGTTTGTCATAAAAGGGAGTTTATAAGACTGAGAGCTATATTAATAATTAATATTATATGAATTAATATTATATGAATATTTTATAAATTTATCAGTAATCTGAACAGATTGAGAAGATTGATAGTTTATTTGACTTGTAGAAGAATGAATTTGATCCTTATCTATCACCCTGTATAGAACTCAACTGGGCCAAAAACCTCAACATAAGACCTGACATCCTGAATCTGTTAAAGGAGGAAGCACAGAACTCATGTGAACTCATTGGTGCAGAAATGGCTTTCGTGAAATCAAAGGATGATACCAGAACTCATTGGTTCAGGAAATAATTTTCTGAACAGAATACCAATAGTCAAGGTATTAAGACCAACAATTAATATATATAATTTATAAATTTCTGTACAGCAAAATATATCAGACATTGTATGAGGAAATCTGTAGAATGGGAAAATATCTTTACTAATTAAATACCAAATGTTAGTATCTAGAATATATAAAGAACTTAATAATTAAACATAAAGACAGCAGAGAATCTATTTGTTAAAATGGAACTGAAAACTAAAAAGATTTCTGAAAAGACAGAAACAAAACCTGGCTTAGAAATATATTTTAGAGTCAACATACTTAGCCATCATATAAATATAGATTAAACTACCTTGAGATTTAGTCTTATCCTAGTCACAATGACTAAAACCCAAGGAAAGTAACAACAGTAAATGCTGGCATGGAAAAGAAGAAAAAGACACAGTTTTTTACTGCTTGTGGGACTGCAAACTAATGATGCAGCTGCTATACAAGTCAGAGTGGAACTTAGCCCAAAACCTGAAATTAAATCAACAATGTTTCACCTACATCATTCTTGGATACATACAAGCTAAAGATATATTTGCTTATTCATGTTTATCACTGCTCTATCACAATAAACAGGAAAAGGAAATAGCCTGTGTATATAACAACGATGTATGGCTAGTGAAATGTGGGATATTTCCACAATGGACTATTATTCAACTGTTCAGAAAAATGAGATTCTCTGGCTAATGGAAAGAGCTGGAATCAATCACTATGAAAGACAAACGTTATGTTCAATCTAATTTATGGATCTTAATGTTGAATCTTTAAATAGATCTATTTTATCTGGATTACTCAAAAAGGTCAGGAAATTAGTAAGTAGTTATAAAGTGAGGTTTTAAAATGAAGGAATGTAGAAAGCACAGATACAAAGGATTAACATGGAATTGTGGAACAGTAACTGATAGTGTCAAAGGCAGAGGAGTAGAGAAAATGGACAGGATAAATAATATTAAAGACTTTTCAAAACAATATGGAAACTTAACTGTAGATGCTTCCTAAAATCATTTATAGACATACATAAAGAGGATTAAATATAGTTATTTTAATGAGGTAGCAACTCCCTACTATATATCAGAGGATAACAAAAACCCCAATGCTGGGAATGAATGATTTCCTTCTTTTGGAGTTGTTAGTCAGCAATGTCCTATAACCCCAAAGATTATAAGCTATTGACAGTGTTCTTGGTGACCCTCCAGAACTTCACAGTTAAACCCTATTTTGAAAAAGATAGCACATATTTGTATCATAGAACTGATAAAGGAAATCAAAATTGATATAGTTCACTATGCTTCCTCTCCATTGGCTTTCTTCAATTGTTTTGGAAATCTGAAGGAGGAAAGTAAGGATCAATCTTACTGATCTCTGAACACTGAGGAAAACAAAAATGACTGGACTGACAAGACATATATGTCAAGTATGTACAAGACTAATTCTCTACTGGCAGAGACATCATGTGGTAACAAACTGATTTCTGATTAAACTTAAAGCCCTCTCTTAAAATTAAAACACATGGGGCTGGAGAGATGGCTCAGAGGTTAAGAGCACTGACTGGTCTTCCAGAGGTCCTGAGTTCAATTTCCAGCAACCACATGGTGGCTCACAGCCATCCGTAATGGGGCTGATGCCCTTTTCTGGTGTGTCTGAAGATAGCTACAGTGTACACATATACATAAAATAATAAATAAATCTTAAAAAACACATAGCTAGCATATTATTCTTCTCAAAACCTATGAATAGACAGGTTATGAACCCTAAGAGCAAACCTAATGTGATTATTTGCTAAGGAGACAAGGGCATCTACACAAGTATTGTAGGATGACTGCTACAGCTTAAATCACATATTGATCCTTGCACACTGATAGTAGCAGACTTCCATATCTCAGTCTCACCAACAGACAGCTCATAGAAACAAAAAGACAATAGGGAAATGCTGGAGCTGACTGATGCTATAAACCAAATGGACCTAATATATATTTACAGAACATTTCATCCAAACACAAAAGACTATATTTTCTTCTTGGTACCTCATGGAACATTCTCCAAAGTTTATCATAGACTAGGACATGTCACAACACACACAAGAATATTGAAACAATGACCTGCATCCTATGTAACCACATGAATTAAAGCTGGAAAACAACAAAAACCACAGAAAGCTTACAAACTCATGGAAACTGAATAACTCATTTTTAGACAAAAATGTACTCATAACAAAAATTAGCAAATTAAAGACTTTCTAGAACCAAAAGTGAATATATAATATACCCAAACTAATGGGACACAAAGAAGGGTGTTCTAACAGGTTCATAGTATTAAGTGCCTACATGAAAATTTTAGGGAGATTTCATATAAGCAATTTAGCAGCATAGCTTGAAGCTCAAGAACAAAAAGAAGGATTCATGTTCAAAAGGAGAAGATTAGAACTATTGAAACTCTGGGAAAAATAATAATAAACAAATAACTACTTATACAAAGAACCAATAAAACAATTGAGAAAATCAATAATATTGACAAAACCTTATCCAAAATTTTAAAATATCAGAAAAAGAATATAGAAATTAACAAAATTAGAAAAAGAAAGGAAGATTTAATGACATAGAAGAAATCCAGAGATTGATAAGTACATACTCAATAAACATATACTTTACCAAGTTGAAAAATTTAAAAGAAATGGATAATTTTCTTGATATATACCACTTAACCAATTTAAAGAGGCCTATAACCCACAGTGGATTGATTCTTAACCTGGGGGGGTCACAATTTTCCTGGCACACCATTATCTCCAAAAATATTTGCATTACAATTTATAAAGATAGCAACATTACAGTTATAAGTTAGAAACAAAAATAATTTTACAGTTTGGAGATCACTGCTACATGAGAAACTGTTTTAAAATGCCACAGCATTACGAATGTTAAAAATACCCCTCTACTGAAATAGAACCAATCACTAAAAGTCTCTCAATGCCCTAAAGAACACCTAAAGTACACCTAAAGAAAATCCAGGGCCATAAAGTTTTAGTACAAATTCTACAAGACTGTCAAAGAAGAATTAATACCAATCCTCCTCAAATTATTCCGTAAAATAGAAATAGAAGAAATAGTGTGCCCAATTCAATTCACAAGGTCACAGTGACCCTGACCCCCAAACAACATAAACATGCAATGAAGAACAAAATTAAAGACCAATTATCTTATGAACATAGATTCAAAACTTCCCAATAAAAAATGCAAACTGAATATAAAAACACACCAAAATGAACATCCACCATTATCAAGTAGACTTTATCTCAGAGACACAGAGATGGTTCAACGTATGTAAATTGATAAATGTAGTCCACCATAAAAACAAACTGAAAGACATAAAACACAGGATCATTTCATTAGAAGCAGAAAAGGTCTTTGACGAAAATCCAACACCCTTTCATGGTAAAAGTCTGGAAGAGATTAGGGAAACAAAGGACATACAAAACCATAATAAAGACAGTTTACAGATAGCCCAGAGCTAACATCAACTCAAATGAAGGGAAACTAAAAGCAGTTCTACCAAAATAAAGAAGACATGGTTGTATACTCTCTCCATAACTATTCAATATAGTACTTGAAATCTTGGCTAGAGCAACAATACAGATATAGGAGACCAAAGGGATACAAATTGGAAAAGAAGAGTTTAAATTGTGTTTATTTGTAGAGGATATCATGGTATACATAAGTGACCCTAAATGTCTCAGGGAAGCTCCTACAGTTGATATACGCTTTCAGCAAAGTAGATGGATACAAAATTAACTCACAAAATCAGTAGTCTTTCTGTAGACAAATGACATATGGGCTGAGAAAGAAATCAGGGAAACAACACCTTTCACAATAGCCTCAAATAATACAATGGGGTGACTCTAATGAGGCAAATGAAAAAAATTTCACGCTAACCACTTCAAGTCATTAAAGAAAGAAATTGAAGAAGTCATCAGAAGATGAGAAGTTCTCCTATACTCATAGATTGTTAGGATTAATATTGTAAAAATGGCCAGTCTATTAAAAAGCAATCGACAAACTCAATGAAATCTCCACCAAAGTTTCAATGCAATTCTTCACAGATCTTGAAAGGGCAGTTTTTAGGTTCACATGGGAACACAAAGAAAGCAGGATGACTAAAATCATCCAGAATAATAAAATAAACCATGGAGATCTCACCACTGCCAAACTCAAATTGTACAATAGAACTATAGTAATAAAAACATAATCTTTTTGACATAAAAACAGAAATGTTGATCAATGGAATCAAATAGAAGGCCAAAATTCACACTTGTATGGATATCCACTTTTAATAAAGAAGCCAGAAATGTACACTGGTAACATGATCACATCTTCAACAACCAGTGCTGGTCAAATTGGCTCTCTTACATGTAAAAGAATACAAGTAGATCCATACTTATCATCCTGCACAAAACTCAACTCCAACCAAATCAAAAGCTTAAACATAAAAACAGATATACTGACTCAGATGGAGGAAAAAGTGAAGAATAGCCTTCAATCCATTGACCACAGCAAAAGACTTTCTGAACAGAACATTGTTAGCACAGGCACTATGATCAATAGTTAATAATTGGGATCTCAGGAAACTGAGAAGCTTCTGCAAGGACATCATCATTTGTATAAAGTGGCAACCTACAGAATAGGAAATGATTTTTGCCAACCAAACATATGAAAAATAATATATAAACAACAACAAAATAACAAGAAATAGCCAACTAAATTACAAGAAAATAACGATTTAAAATGGGAAAGAAATCTAAAGAAGATACTCACAAAAAGGATACTCAAATGGCTGAGAAACCTCCTTAGTCATTAGGCAACTGTAAATCAAAGCTTCTCTGAGTTTTATTTCATATTAGGCAAAACTGAGTTTTATCAATAAAATAAATGACAGCTCATGTTGGTGATGATGTAGAGTAAGGAGAAGACTCATCCAATCATCCATTGCTGGTGAGAGGGCAAACTTGTACAGCTGCTAAAGGAATCACTGTGGCAGTTCCTCAGATGGGATAGATTAACCTAAAAAACCAGCTACACCACTCAGGAATATACACAAAGGAGGCTTTATGATACCAAGAGACACTTGATTGACAATGTTTATTGATGCTGAATTCATAATAGCCAGAATTTCAGGAAAATCTAGATGTGTCTCAACAGAGTACGGGATAAAGAAAGTGTGATATATTACACAATGAAATATTACTCAGCTGCAAACAATCCAGTCTGTGTGTCAAGACTCCACAAAATGACAGTAAGGCCCCATTGCTCAAAACCCCACCTATACAACTCAGTGAACATGAAGTCAACATGGTGCTGACATAGAGCCTTTATACATTCTAGACTGTTTGGTATAAGAAGGTTCTCTGATAGGTACTAAAAATTAATGTAAATGCCAACCCAGCCACAAATCCTTTGATAAAAAAGAATTATGTCCTTGCTTGCAAGATATGCTATGGCAATAGTGGTACAAGCTTTTGGGAGTGACCAACCAGTATCTGATTTAACTCAAGGGCCCATTAACAAGATGAAACTTACATCTAACCCTGTCCAAGAACCCAAGACTATGCGGATGTAGGGTAAAATCAAATACTACTGGGATGTGTGTGTGTGTGTGTGTGTGTGTGTGTGTGTGTGTGTGTGTGATGAAAAGGTAGTCATAGCAATGCCAACCAACCAGAGCTTCCAGGGACTAAGCCACTACCCAAAGACTATACATGAACTGACCCTGGACTCTGACCTCGTAGGTTGCAATGAATATCCTAGTAAGAGCACCAGGGGAAGGGGAAGCCCTGGGTCCTGCTAAGACTGAACCCCCAGTGAACTAGACTGTTGGGGAGAGGGCAGCAAGGGGGGGAGGGGTTGGGAGGGGAACACCCATAAAGAAGGGAAGGGGGAGGGGTTAGTGGGATGTTGGCCCGGAAACCGGGAAAGGGAATAACACTCGAAATGTAAATAAGAAATACTCAAGTTAATAAAAAAAAAAAAAAAAAAATAACACACACAAAAAAGAAAAGGTAGTCATTACAAGGCACCAAGGAAATTCAGAGAAACACAATGATGTTTGTGCTAACTACCTACAACATTCAAACAAATGCTAAGTATAGTCCTAAGGTTTTATGTGCAATAGTTCATTCCTTGCCACCTGTGGTGGATATCATGAAGGAAATGAGATTTGGGGAAAGTGAACTTTCCAGGCAATAGAAAAGACAAATTCTCAAGACAAAATATATAACATGATGTATTTATAAATATAAAAAAGTATATTGCATGCATAAAAATACAACTGTGGTATTGTTGAAAAATATTAATTGATAACCAACCAATCAATGGTCTACCATATTTGATTCAAAATAATAATAAGCTCATTCAACTAGACTACTTTGTGAGGATCACAGTTTCTGGCACTTTTAGCAACTGTAAGTTTATGTTGTATAACCTTTCTCATATTATACAGATGTGAAAACTTAAGGGTGACAGTGGCAGGGCTTGCAAGAGAATGCAGGCAGTCTGGTTCTTAAGCCTGTGCTGTGGTTATACCACCAAATTACTGAGAAGTAAAATGATATGCCCAGGTTACATCAGCAGGCTTAAGGAACACTTAGGTGGATTATTTTCCTCAGATAGGAGGCTTTCAGCCATTCTCTATGCTGTGTCAGGTCAGCTTATGGGAATTCAGGTAACACAGAGTTCAAAAGATAGCTTTGCAAGGCAGCTCTGTGTGGTCTCCAAAGACCTTTACCTCCCTGCCTCTCATTTGTAAAGGAAAAAAAAACATATAAAAGAATGCCTATTCAGCAGTGATTTGCTGAGGATCAATGCTCAGCACAGGTGTTGGCATAGCCATGAATAGCACTTAATACTCCAGTCTCCTTTCTCAAGCCTCAGAAGTGATGTCAGTTCTAATGATTTATACTTCCTTAAGCTATTTAAGGAAATATAAGAGAGAACCCTGAGGTAATAGACAGCTAGTGTTTAAAGCCATTTATATTTTCCCAGCTCATCAAGTAATTTGTTTTTTGTAAAAAAGTAATAACATCTTTCTTACAAGTAAGAATTTTTTCTCCCTAAAACAGGGTGTCTCTCTTTTCTCAATAGTCAGTGTATTTGACTTGATAGTCAATATATTTGGTATATCAATTCAGGGTCAATTCTATATTTTGCATGTCTTGGGTTTTCCTCAACAAATTTGGTCACAAAGTAGAATTGTCTGTTTTAATAAGCAGCATAGGACCATGCGCATGCTTGGTGCCTTCGGAGGTTGCGAGCTGCCGTGTGGATGCGGGTCTTCTGAAGAACAGCAACCGCTCCTAGCTGCGGGGCCAGCCTTCCACCCTCCAGACTCTTTTTTTTTTTTAATTTAAAGATAATTTGAACAGAAATACACTGCATGGATGTGTGTCACTTCTCTCTCAGACTATGTGTTATCAAGTAAAAATCTCAGTGTCAGGTGTAAGGTAACTCTCCATGTGTTAGGAAGAGTCAGGAAGAGCTCAACCCCCCCCCCAAACAATATAGTTATTTTGGTTGCAGGACATAGAAAAATGAAGCTGGAATTCACCAGGAAATAAATTACTTTCCTGGGCTGGAGAGATGGCTCAGTGGTTAGGAGCACTGACTGCTCTTCCTGAGGACCTGAGTTCAAATCCCAGAAACCACATGGTGGCTCACAACCATCTGTAATGGGATCTGATGCTCTCTTCCGGTGTGTCTGAAGACAACTACAGTGTACTCATATACATTCAATAAATAAATATTTTTTAAAGAAAAAAAATAAGCAGCATAGGAAAGACATTATGTACTGTCAACTAATAATCACACTAAAATATAGGTAAATATAATTAATCCATACAGTTAGTTGCTTCTAAGATTTAGCAGGGAAATTTTGGGAACTATTATGTGCTTCATTTTTGGAGGCATTGGTGACCTCACTTTAAAGTTTTATTTAAAACCAAAGCTGAGTAGATAACAATTGTATTTTGTTGTATCAAGATAGGACAATTACTTTTTAGAAAATATTTTGCCACCTATAATTCAAAACAACTTTTATAAGAAGGCTTTTCTATTATAGTATTTTACTATAGGTATATGTTAAATTATTGATATAAGTTCTAATAGTCCAAATTAAGCTTTTAATTAGAGTCAACAAAATGCTTATTCTTTAACAAAATTAGTGTGAGGGTAGCATCTTAATGTAGTTCTCAGTTACGAATATTTCATGATTTACAGTAGGGAAATAGTTAAACAAACTAATTTTAAATAGAAAAGACCATAATTCAAAAAGTCATCTAATTCATAGAAGCTACAGGGGGCCATCACTTTTGGAGCTGTTGTTTCTCTCTCCTGATCATATGGCTGCCTGGGAGCTACATCTTGTTGTTCCTATACCCAGGCTGAAAGAGCATCTACCACATGACACTGACCTGGGGAAAAAACCAAGGAGAATTTTTATTGTATGTATATGATTTTTGAAACTCCATGGATTATTTGATTTCGTCATTTAATGGTGTAAATTATGCTTTGCAAGTGGTATTTCTTGATTATTTCAGCAGGAAAACATTGTTATATTATAAAACAATAACAAACAAGGCTGGAGTGATGGCTCAGAAGTAAAGTGCAATGTCTGCTCTTGCAGAGGAAACAGCTAAATTTCTAGCTCGCAACCATCTGTAATCCCACTGTTAGGGATTGTTATGCCCCCTTAAGACTTTAGTGGACACTACCAATACATGATGCACATTTAAGTAGGTAAAAACACTCATACACATAAAATAAACACATTTTTTTAAACTTAAAAATATGTAAACATTATCAGCATTTTATATACTTGTAAGAAAAGGAAATTTGTTTTATTTTACTAGTAAAAGAATATGTTTCAAGTTAATCATTTAACAACTCTACTCAGATACAACTGCATGTACAAAGTTAAATCAAATGTCAAACTAAATAGCAAGTCTCTGTTGTAGGATGTTAGAACCTGCTTCTAGTTAGGATATGGCTCACTCAGCCTTAATCACATACCTTTAATCCATCTGGCTGGAAAATAGACCAGCTCTTAATCCCAAACAATAAAGGTAAAATTAGTTTGTAGAAGGAAGCACCCATGTTTGAACAGGATGTCTAATTGAGTGGCAGACAAAGTGGCGAATCAAAGAAAAATTTGACAGAATAGAATATGCCCAACTCTCATGATAAGAGAAAGAAAAGGAAGCTACTTAAGAGAGAGATTGACAATACCAGGAGGAAGAGAGTACAGTGGAGGAATACAGTAGAGGTTGTGGCAAGCAGTACAGTTGAAGGGAAGAGAAACAATATGGAAAAAGAAAAAGGAGCAGGTAGTTTTACTGGGAGAGTTTTTCAGAGACAGGATGAACAGAGAACAAGCTAGGCACAGGTGAAGACTGAACAAGTCAGGGAATGAGAAGGAGCCAGGAGATCAGAACAGATTGATACAGTTCATTTCAGGCCAAGCAGAGCAATTTATAGGCTGAGAAAAAAGCCAGATTGAATACATCAGCTGGAAGAGGAGCATGAACCACAACAGCTGAGTTGAATCAGCCACCAGAATAATGAAAGAACAAGAAAGGGTAACAAGTCTCAGAGGCTGAAAATATTCTAAGCCTAGATTAGATTATAAGGAGGCCAAGATTAACAGAGACAGTGAGCTTCTCAGAGACAACAATTACAACAGACGAATAGAAGATACTTTAACAATTCTCAACATGTGGATCTGTAACCCTTTGGGGTTGAACCCTTTGGATAGAGGTGGCATATCAGACATCCAGTATATTAGATATTTGTATTGCAATTCATAGTAGTAACAAAATTACAGTTATGAAGTAGGGATGAAAATAATTTTATGGTTGGGAACATAAAGGAGAACATGAGGAGCTGTATTAAAGGGTTGCAGCATTAGTAAGGTAGAGAACAGAACTAAATAGTAAAGTCATTGGTATAATTGGATCCTAAATAATAAATTGTCTTAAAGCACTATTTTACCTAGATAGTTTCTGGCTAAAACGCTTAACAGGTTTCAGTTTTTGCATATGAAGTTTCATTGACTAAATTAAAGGTAAATTATCAGGTTTAGTCTTTATGTAATTAGTTACCAAGGTATCTATAGATTGGCCAGATTGCTTTCTTATATTATTTTATTCACAACAAACTCATGTATTGAATAATGAATAATTATTTGTCATCACGGAGACCTGGATAAGGAAGGTCAACAAAGCTCCTTTTAGACATGGTTGTTGTCACCAACCAATGGGTGGATACCCACTTTTTGGAATATAAGAATGTCATTGAGGCAGAGAAACAAGAGCTGGGAAGACAGCAGAAAGACAAAGAGGGCATAATCTATAAAAATATGGTGGTCATACACAATGCTTATATCATTCCTCTTTATGGGAGGTGGAATAGCCTATGTTTCACCTCACAGTTATTTTTAAACACAACTCTGTTAGATAGGAACTAACATTACCTCCATTTTCAACATACCAGAAGTGGGATCAATGAATTCAAATAAATTTACTGAGATTGTTAATCAGGACTCTAGATTCAATACTTTTCCTCAAATGTGAATAGAGCACACACAAACAAGAATGCTCTGATATAGGTGATATAGTAATCCTCCATTTTGGGCTTCTTTCTATTTCTCATATTTGTTCCATTTCATTGGTAGAATTTTGATAATTTCTAATATATTTGTCCATAGATGTGTAGGTTTGCATTTCCTCATATTTTTATCTATGGGTCTGTGCCATTTGCTTTACTAACTGAACTAAGAAAATAATTTCTAGGCTAATCAACACTGTGTAATGTAATGGACAATATTTATTCATCTCACAAACTGAAAGGGGAATCAAAATTGCTGAATTTGTTTGATATACAAATCTCATATATCTATTTCAAATGAATAAAACTCTCATTTAATAAAAATAGAATAACAGATATTTCTATTTGTTCTTCTATTGCTAGATAATAATTAAAGCTGAGATTATATCAAAACAGAGGAAGAAGTTAAAAGGAATGCATTTTTTAATAATGAAAAATTGCAGAGATATATGAAGAATAAAATTAAGCCACTGCTTGAAAGGTAAAAGGGATTTAAATTTAATGAATAACATATTCAAGACCAATGATGTTTCTGAACAAGGTACAATTATATTTAGTAATTGTATTGAACAACTGAAGATCTCTTCAGTTGGCACTCTTGTGTTTGTGCTAACAACTTTTAATGAGGTTTACATTCCAAAAATATAAACTATGTTATGTCTGACCTTAAAAGGTCAGAGAACTTATGTTCTCAATGAATCAAATGTAAATTCCTTAATTAATATTAAAATTAAATTTTAATTTAAAACACCCAATTGAGCCATATGCCAGAAGACAAATACCTTAGTGAGTTTTGAGAAATAAAAAAATGTTATTTGGATTAACTATTATCTCTTAATTTTTCTACTTCCTTTGGAATTCTTTGCAGTTTGGTCTCCATTCATTTCATTGTCTTCATAGTGACCTTTCATAAATCATGGATGACTTCCGAACTTTTCAGAGCACTCTTTAATATCTATATCAATTCTCCTTTACTCCTCCAAGACTAGATGTTCTGCCATTGATACTCTCTTAGATTGGCAATACCATTTCCTCTCCTATCATTGCCAAGACCCTGTCGTCCATCACCTTTTCCCACCTTAAAACCAAGATTCCCCATCTCTCTAACCATTTCCTCAAAAAAAAATTCACCAATTCATTAAGTAAGAAACAAATAGCGTAATTGTGTTCTAATCTTGATTTTTCACAAACATTTGAGATTAAAGCTCATCTACAGTTTAATAAGAGAAGACAGAAAGAATGTAAGAAACAGAATGGTGAGGATTGTTGTGAATCGTGTCTTGTGGACATGACCTGGCTATTGTACACCTTAATTCCTAGTAGTTGTGGTTACCTGCAAAAGACTTGCACAAGATCAAACTGGTTGAAATTCGAGCAGGTATTGGCAAGGAGCTCAATACCCCTATACCTAAAGGGAACTACTGGTAGTTGATGGTGGCTGAGAGAGAAAGAGTCCTTTTTATTTGGGGAAGATGCCCACTGTTAAGTTGACTATGACTCAGTCAGCAATATTCATGTGTATGTAAACCACACTAATTGAAAGAGTTACAATATATTAAAAAGTTAAAATAAAAAAGAGGAGATACAAATTTGAGAGGGGGTGTGTTTATTACAAAGGGATCTAGAGATGGTCTGAAGTGGAGTTAAAGGATAGATATGAACAAAATACATTACATATATGAATGAAAATACTATTATAGTAAACTAATTAAAATTCAAAAGAAATGTAATTTTATTTTGTATTAATTACCTAATAGCAATGGGTCAAGTTTATTTTTTTCCAGCTTTATTAACTTGAGTATTTCTTATTTATTTTTCGACTGTTATTTCCCTTCCCGGTTTCCAAACCAACATACCCCTAACCACTCCCCCCCCTTATGTATGGGTGTTCTCCTACACATTCTCCCCCCATTACCACCCTCACCTCAACAATCACATTCACGGGGGGTTCAGTCTTGCCAGGACCAAGGGCTTCCCTTTCCCCTGGTGCTCCTACTAGGCTATTCACTGCTACCCATGAGGTTGGAGCCCAGGGTCAGTCCATGTATAGTCTTTGGGTAGTGGCTTAGTCCTGGAAGTTCTGGCTGGTTGGCATTGTTGTTCATATGGGGTCTCAAGCACCTTAAACTCTTTCAGTCCTTTCTAAGATTCCTTCAATGGGGGTCCCGTTCTCAGTTCAGTGATTTGCTGCTGGCATTCGCCTATGTATTTGCAGTATTCTGACTGTGTCTCTCAGGAGAGATCTATATCCGGTTCCTGTCGGCTTGTACTTCTTTGCTTCATCCATCTTATCTAATTGGGCGGCTGTATATGTATGGGCCACATGTGGGGAAGGCTCTGAATGGATATTCCTTCTGCCTCTGTTCTAAACTTTGGCTCCCTATTCCCTCCAAGGTTATTCTTGTTCCCCGTTTAAAGAAGGAGCGGAGCATTCGCATTTTGGTCATCCTTCAGTTTCATGGGTTCTGTGCATCTAGGGTAATTCAAGCATTTGGGCTAATAGCTACTATCAATGAGTGCATACCATGTGTGATTTCCTGTGATTGGGTTAGCTCACTCAGGATGATATTTTCCACTTCCATCCATTTGCCTATGAATTTCACAAAGTCATTGTTTTTGATACCTGAGTAATATTCCATTGTGTAGCTGTATCACATTTTCTGTATCCATTCCTCTGTTGAAGGGCATCTGGGTTCTTTCCAGCTTCTGGCTATTATAAATTAAGCTGCTATGAACATAGTGGAGCACGTGTCTTTTTTATATGTTGGGGCATCTTTTGGGTATATGCCCAAGAGAGGTATAGCTGGGTCCTCAGGCAGTTCAATGTCCAATTTTCTGAGGAACCTCCAGACTGATTTCCAGAATGGTTGTACCAGTCGGCAATCCCACCAACAATGGAGGAGTGTTCCTCTTCCTCTGCATCCTTGCCAGCATCTGCTGTCACCTGAGTTTTTGATCTTAGCCATTCTCACTGGTGTGAGGTGAAATCTCAGGATTGTTTTGATTTGCATTTCCCTTATGACTAAAGATGTTGAACATTTCTTTAGGTGTTTCTCAGCCATTCGGCATTCCTCAGCTGTGAATTCTTTGTTTAGCTCTGAACACCATTTTTAATAGGGTAAATTTGTCTCCCTGCGGTCTGACTGCTTGAGTTCTCTGTATATTTTGGATGTAAACCCTCTATCAGTTGTAGGATAGGTAAAGATCTTTTCCCAATCTGATGGTTGCCCATTTTGTCCTAACAACAGTGTCCTTTGCCTTACAGAAGCTTTGCAGTTTTATGCGATCCCATTTGGTGATTCTTGATCTTAGAGCATAAGCCATTGGAGTTTTTTTCAGGAAATGTTCTCCAGTGCCCATGTGTTCGAGATTCTTCCCCACTTTTTCTTCTATTAGTTTGAGTGTATCTGCTTCAATGTGTAGGTCCTTCATCCACTTGGACTTAAGCTTTGTACAAGGTGATAAGCATGGATCAATCTGCATTCTTCTACATGCTGACCTCCAGTTGAACTAGCACCATTTGCTGAAAATGCTATCTTTTCTTCATTGGATGGTTTTGGCTCCTTTGTCAAAACTCAAGTGACCATAGGTGTGTGGGTTCATTTCTGGGTCTTCAATTCTAATCCACTGGTGTATCTGTCTGTCTCTGTACCAATACCTTGGAGGCAGTTTTTATCACTATTGCTCTTTACTACTGCTTGAGTTCAGGGATAGTGATTCCCCCTGAAGTCCTTTTATTGTTGAGGATAGTTTTAGCTATCCTGGGTTTTTTGTTATTCCAGATGAATTTGCAAATTGTTCTGTCTAACTCTCTGAAGAATTGGATTGGTATTTTGATGGGGATTGCATTGAATCTGTAGATTGCTTTTGGTAAAGTGGCCATTTTTACTATATTAATCCTGCCAATCCATGAGCATGGGAGATCTTTCCATCTTCTGAGGTCTTCTTCAATTTATTTCTTCAGAGGCTTGAAATTCTTATCATACAGATCTTTTACTTGCTTGGTTAAAGTCACACCAAGGTATTTTATATTATTTGGGACTATTATGAAGGGTGTTCTTTCCCTAATTTCTTTCTTGGCTTGTTTCTCTTTTGTGTAGAGGAAGGCTACTGATTTATTTGAGTTAATTTTATACCCAGCCACTTTGCTGAAGATGTTTATCAGCTTTAGTAGTTCTCTGGTGGAACTTTTGGGATCACTTAAATATGCTATCATATCATCTGCAAATAGTGATATTTTGACTTCTTCTTTTCCGATCTGTATCCCCTTGATCTTCTTTTGTTGTCTGATTGCTCTGGCTAGAACTTCAAGAACTATATTGAATAAGTAGGGAGAGAGTGGGCAGCCTTGTCTAGTCCCTGATTTTAGTGGGATTGCTTCAAATTTCTCTCCATTTAGTTTAATGTTAGCGACTGGTTTGCTGTATATGGCGTTTACTATGTTTAGGTATGGGCCTTGAATTCCTATTCTTTCCAGACTTTTATCATGAAGGGGTGTTGAATTTTGTCAAATGCTTTCTCAGTATCTAATGAAATGATCATGTGGTTTTGTTCTTTCAGTTTGTTTATATAGTGGATTATGTTAATGGTTTTCTGTATATTAAACCATCCCTGAATGCCTGAGATGAAGCCTATTTGATCATGGTGGATGATTGTTTTGATGTGCTCTTGGATTCGGTTTGCCAGAATTTTATTGAGTATTTGTGCGTCGATATTCATACGGGATATTGGTCTGAAGTTCTCTTTCTTTGTTGCGTCTTTGTGTGGTTAAGGTTATAAGAGTAATTGTGGCTTTATAGAAGGGATTTGGTAGCACTCTGTTTCAATTTTGTAGAATAGTTTGGATAGTATTGGTATGAGGTCTTCTATGAAGGTCTGATAGAATTCTGCACTGAAACCATCTGGACGTGGACACTTTTTGTTTGGGAGACTTTAAATGAGTGCTTCTATTTCTTTAGGAGTTATGGGGTTGTTTAAATGTTTTATCTGTTCCTGATTTAACTTCGGTACCTGGTATCTGTCTAGGAAATTGTCCATTTCCTTCAGATTTTCAAGTTTTGTTAAATATAGACTTTTGTAGTAGGATCTGATGATTTTGTGAATTTCCTCCAATTCTGTAGTTATGTCTCACTTTACATTTCTGATTTTGTTAATTTGGACACACTCTCTGTGTCCTCTCGTTAGTCTGGCTAAGGGTTTATCTATCTTGTTGATTTTCTCAAAGAACCAACTTTTGGTTCTGTTGATTCTTTGTATGGTCCTTTTTGTTTCTACTTGGTTGATTTCAACTCTGAATTAGATTATTTCCTGCCTTCTACTCTTCCTGGGTGTATTTGCTTCTTTTTGTTCTAGAGCTTTTAGGTGTGCTGTCAAGCTGCTGATATATGCTCTTTCCTGTTTCTTTCTGCAGGCACTCAGCGCTATGAGTTTTCCTCTTAGCACAGCTTTCATTGTGTCCCATAAGATTGGGTATGTTGTACCTTCATTTTCCTTAAATTCTATGAAGCTGTTAATTTCTTTCTTTATTCCTTCCTTGACAAGTTTATCATTGAGTAGAGCATTGTTCAACTTCCATGTATATGTGGGCTTTCTTCCCTTATTGTTATTGAAGATCAGCTTTAGCCTGTGGTGGTCTGATAGGATGCAGAGGATTATTTCTATCTTTCTGTATCTGTTGAGGTCTGTTTTATGACCAATTATATGGTCAATTTGGAGAAAGTACCATGAGGTGGTGAGAAGAATGTATATCCTTTTGTTTTAGGCTAGAATGTTCTATAAATATCAGTTAAGTTCATTTGGTCCATGACTTCTCTTAGGCTGTCTATGTCTCTGTTTAATTTCTGTTTCCATGATTGTCCTTTGATGATAGTGGGGTGTTGAAATCTCCTACTATTATTGTGTGAGGTGCAAATGTGTGCTTTGAGCTTTAGTAAGGTTTCTTTTATGTATGTAGGTGCCTTTGTATTTGGAGCATTGATATTTAAGATTGAGAGTTTGGTGGACTGTCCCTTTGATGAATATGAAGTGTCCATCCTGATCTTTTTTGATGACTTTTGGTTGAAAATCAATTTTATTCGATATTAGAATGGCTACTCCAGCTTGCTTCTTCAGACCATTTGCTTGGAAAGTTGTTTTTCAGCCTTTCACTCTGAGGTAGTGTCTGTCTTTGTCTCTCAGGTGTGTTTCCTGTAGGCAGCAGAATGCAGGGTCCTCGTTGTCCATCTATGTCTTTTTATTGGGAAGTTGAGACCATTGATGTTGAGAGATATTAAGGAATAGTGATTATTGCTTCCTGTTATATTCATATTTGGATGTGAGATTATGTTTGTGTGCTTTTCTTCTCTTTGTTTTGTTGCCAAGATGATTAGTTTCTTCCTTTTTCTAGGTTGTATCTTGCCTCCTTATGTTGGGATTTACCATTTATTATCCTTTGTAGTGCTGATTTGTAGAAAGATATTGTGTAAATTTGGTTTTGTCATGGAATATCTTGGTTTCCATCTATGTTAATTGAGAGTTTTCCTGATACAGTAACCTGGGCTGGCATTTGTGTTGTCTTAGGGTCTGTATGACATCTGTCCACGATCTTCTGGCTTTCATAGTCTCTGGTGAGAAGTCTGTTGTGATTCTGATAGGTCTGCCTTTACATTTTACTTGACCTTTTTCCCTTACTGCTTTTAATATTCTTTGTTTTGTGTATTTGGTGTTTTGACTATTATGTGACGGGCGGAGTTTCTTTTCTGGTCCAATCTATTTGGAGATCTGTAGGCTTCTTGTATGTTTATGGGCATCTCTTTTTTTACGTTAGGGAAGCTTTCTTCTATGATTTTGTTGAAGATATTTACTGGTCCTTTGAGCTGGGAGTCTTCACTCTTTTTATACCTATTATCCTTAGGTTTGATCTTCTCATTGAGTTCTGGATTTCCTGTATGTTTTGGACCAGTAGCTTTTTCCATTTTACATTATCTTTGATCGTTGTGTAGATGATTTCTATGGAATCTTCTGCTCCTGAGATTCTCTCTTCTATTTCTTGTATTCTGTTGGTGATGCTTGTATCTATGGCTCCTTGTGCTTCTTTTGGTTTTCTATATTCAGGGTTGTTCCCCTTTGTGCTTTCTTTATTGCTTCTATTTCCATTTTCAATTCCTGCTTGATTGTGTTTTCCTGTAATTCTTTCAGGGATTTTTGTGATCCCTCTCTATAGGCTTCTACTTGTTTATTTATGTTTTCCTGTGTTTCTCTAAGGGAGTTGTTTATGTCTTTCTTGAAGTCCTCCGTCATCATGATCAAATGTGATTTAAAATCAAGATCTTGCTTTTCTGGTATGTTTGGATATTCAGTGTTTGCTTTGGTGGGAGAATTGGGCTCCGATGATGCCATGTAGTCTGGGTTTCTGTTGCTTGGTTTCTTGCGCTTGCCTCTTGCCATCAGATTGTCTCTGGTGTTATCTTGTTCTGCTATTTCTGACAGTGGCTAGACCATCCTATAGGCCTGTGTGTCAGGAGTGCTGTAGACCTGTTTTCCTGTTTTCTTTCAGCCAGTTATGGGAACAGAGTGTTCTGCGTTTGGGCGTATAGTCTTTCCTGTCTACTGGTCTTCAGCTGTTCCTGTGGGCCTGTGTCCTGAGTCCACCAGGTAGGTCACTTGGAGCAGAAAAGTTGGTCTTACCTGTGGTCCCGCGGCTCAAGTTGCTTGTGGGGCGCTGCTTTTGAGCTTTCCGTGAGGGCGGCAATCAGGAGGGCCTGTGCAGCTTTCTCCCTGAGCCCCTGTTCACTGGGTTCCCAGATGGCATTAGGTGTTTTCCTCTGGAGTCAGAAATGTGGGCAGAGTGTAGTCTCTTCTGGCTTCCCAGGTGTGTCTGCCCCTGTGAAGGTTTAGCTCTCCCTTCCACGGGATTTGGGTGCAGAGAAATGTTGACCCAGTCCCTTCAGGTCCGGGTGATGTCTGGATCGCAGGGGTATGGGTCACGTTTTTATTTTCTCTTCTATAGACAAGGGACATGTAATACAATAATGTACTATAGAATGTAACATAGAATTGCTCTACTGAAAGTTTTATTCAGGATAGTATTTCTTTTGAAAACCATTAACATAATTCTTAATATCATTAGAAATTACACTCTAAGAACTTATAATCTATTTAAGTCTTGACAGAAAGAAACAGTGATAATCATATCAATAAAAAGAATAAAGAAGTATGTTATTTTCCTACAGTGTTTTGATTATATAGTAAGAGATACTATAAGTTGTTAGATTGTTTTTGTGCTCTGATCTCAGTTTTTGATTCCTAAAATTCATGTAAACACATCTGGTCTTTAAAACTTTAAGTCATATATAATATATCTGTATTACTGTTAATAACTCTTTGCAAATCTATCTAGATAAAATACAAACTGATAGTTGTTTTATTGTGCATATCTAGAGAATGGATAGTCAGAGCATAAAGCAAAGTGATAAAAAAGGTTCTAAATTTCTAATATTTTCAGAGAGTAATCATCCATATCCCAGACCTCTTCTAAGTGAGAAATATGACTAATGGTCAACAGCTGTTAGCTTCAATAGCCATACTTCAAAGCATCACTAGAAATGATAACATTCCTCTTTATGTTGATGAGAGAACTGTTTCCTGAAGATAATGGAGATGTTTTCCCAGACTCTAAGAAGAGCTAGGAAGGTGATAATAGGTCATTATTTGGGATAGACCAAAAGAGCCAAGGTAATAACCACAGTAACTCTGATTAATACTATTAGAATAGATAAAGACTCTTGAAGGGGATGTGAGAGGGGCATAATTGAACAGAGAAAAAAAATAAGGTCCCAGAAGCAGAAGAATAGATTAAAGAACCAATTCAAAAACTGTAACAAGTGAGATGAGACAGCATGTCCAGTAAGCACAGTACACTGTCTTCTCTTGACCTTAATTTCTAACCGATGGAGGAACTTTGTTCAAACATTCCGAGATTCTATACTAATGCAGGTCTGTATATGTGCTTTGATTTCTAGTCATCCTTAATCTAGTCATAGATCAGTCCTCAGTTTTTTATGCTTTTGTAGCTAGAAATAGGCAGATACCAATGAGAAGAGCAATACATAAACATACAGGGAGATAAATATTTTCATCAGCCTTAATTGGGTTTTCTCAGAGAAATTGAGATAGTTTTCCACTTAACAAATAAGAAAATTAAGTGACCAAAAGCTAATGCACTGTGCCTGAATAGGTTGGGGAGTCACAGTAGAGACTGATACATTTTGACTCTGAATTTTTTCTCTGAATATTGCAAATTAATTTTGGTCCCTTGGGGCACCCCAAATTGCTACACCCAGTTTAAAAAAATTAAAATACCCAAATAAGCAGTTGTTCGGTCTAAGGAAGGAAGAATCATGGACAGAACTAAGTTAAAAAGGTCTTACTTTAACCGTCATGATTCAAATTGCTATATTTTGACTTATAAATGAGGAAACAGTGTAAGAGGTGTGAAAGGACCCCCAAAACCCTTCTAGACAAATGTTTGAGCACCAAGGGATGGAGTTTGTGCATTCCAGAACAGCTAATCCAAACTGGCTTGCAGTTTGTGTGCTTCAGAGCATCCGATGATCCTGGGGTTCCTGTAGATTTCTTCCCAGCTGTATGTGAGCCCAGACCTTCTATGATTGTAGTGAATGGCCAGTGCTACCCAAGACACTGCATGCCTACTTGCTAGAAAGAGACATGTTGAGGTTTACACACCACTTGCCTGTCAGAGCTCTAATCTGAAAATAAAGACCTGGTTTTTACCGAGCAATGCAAAACTCTGCTATAGAATGTCCCCTCTGCCTCAATTCTGGCATCTAGCCTAGCACAGGGGAAGGGCTACTTGACACTTCTGAAGAGGGACAAAAAGCTCCACCACCCTTAGAATTGTTCAACTGCTTTTTATAGTCTGTCTTATTCTTAGCTTATTTATTTGCTGGGGTGGTTAGAAAAAAATCTTAAAAGTGAGAAAGGATGCAGAATTCTCAGTACTCCTACTCAGGGATACTGACTGCTAGCACATCTGCAATCAGACCTTCCCACCTTGTTACCCTTTCCTTATGGCTTTTGTGTTGAGAATGTACTGTAAACTTACACAGCTCAGGTATGCAGACAAGGTCTCCATTATATTTCTAATCCACAATGGAAGGGATTAAACAATCAGCATTCTCTCCTCACCTGTTCATGTTTCCCTTAACAGGAATTTAAAACAAGTTCTTGTTTGTTTGTTTGTTTTTAAGCAGACTTTATACTTATACAATAACATGGCCTGAGAGGACTGACCATAGAAAATGATAATTGTAATATAAATTAGAATTATCATTGCCATAATTACTATTAAGGGAAAAATTCCTTACATGCCTCTCACAAAGATATGTTAGGATTAAGAAATATAGAGGTGAATTGTTTGCATCTCTCTGCCTTCTTTATATTGTAGACAAGATCAACAGTGCTGTGTCCAAGCTCTGGTTCTCCTGCTATCTGACCACTTACATGAATCAGTTGTCTCTTGTTAAATGACTCTCCAATCATTGTGACTCACATGGTTCTATCTAGTATGTGTTCCTGCCTGGTGAAGGCAGGGCCATAGAACCATTTCACATTGTCTTGGGTGCTTATGAACTTTGCCAGGTGTCTCTGTCCCTGTAAACCCACAAGTATCATGTTTCGCCTTGGGAACATATGGACATGAAAACAGCATGGGAGAGTATCATTTACTGAGACCCATTTAAGTGATTAAGCTTCAGATCGTAAAATATGGTGGAAGTTTCCATGCTTAACTATTATCTTTCATATTTACACAAAACTGCCCTACTACCTTAAAGAATACAGCTTCCTCGGGGCAATAGCCATCATCAATTTTATTTATTTTTATTAATTAACATGCATGCGCGTGCACACACACACACACACACACACACACACACACACACACAGGGATGGGGGGCTTTTTGTACTTGCCTGTCTGTAACTTGTAACCATACTCTAGGTCTGCACATGCCTATGGAGAGCAAGACAGGGCACCAAAACACACAGAATCAGAGCAAGAGGTGGCTGTGAGCGCTTATGTGGATCCTGGGACTGAAAGAGTATGGGGACAGGAAAGGTGTCCTGTCAAGGTAAGTATTTCACAATAGGAGTCCATATTACATGCTGACATGTCACCCTCTACTAAACATATGATTTTCTCACACAAGATTTTTCCTTTTTTTTAAGACTTCAAGCCCCGTATGCTTTTATTAACAGTCCTCTCTCGACTACACACCTTTACATAGAACAATCAATACTCTTTACTCAGTTCCACTTTCCTTCTAAGATGCATTCCTTAGCTCATTTTCTCACATATCTAATAACTTTGAAGTATGTTACAAGCCAGAAATTAGTTTAGTTTATGGAGAAAAGTAATTTAAAAGAGATAAAAAAAATTCCTCCTGTCTTGGAAGTTATTTGCAAACACCAGCCAGCAACTTTAATGATATTATATGAGATAATACATTCTACAGAGATTGATATATAATAATAATATAGAAATATATAATTTTACAGAAAATGCTTTATAGCAGGCTGTTTAGAGAAAGTAACATCAAGAATATACATTTAAGTAAATATTTGGTAAAAGTGCAGATGCTGGCCATGGTAGTAATTAGAAGAAGTGATTCCAAGTAGAAACACTGCAAAAATCTTAATACAGGAATGTGCTAAACATTCTGCTTAGACCAAATGGATCTCAGCAAACCTTAGACAAAAGCACAGAGAGGAGAAAAAGGATATGGCAACAGAATGGCAAGAGGGCACGTCATGTTTAGTTTTGAAAATCATATGATAATCTTAAGTTGAACAGTGACATATTTGTTTTTACTTTAAATTGATCATCAGGTATAAGAGAAACAATAACAGCCCCCCGCCACGAGGTATTATTGTACGTGCTCCCCATGGTTGCAAATATTTGAATTACACAGCAAATGGGGTTAAATGTTTGAATTACACAGCAAATGGGGTTTTGCAGACAGGATTAAGTTAAGGGGTCTGAAGATGGGCAGTTTACCTAGGTGACTGCACTGTTATCATAGGGTGTTTCATCAGAGGAGACCTGAATCAAAATTAAAGAAGGGGTGATAAATACCATGGCTACTATCTGACGTCAGACCATGAGTGCCATTTGACTCTGGGATTAACAGAACTGTAAGACAATGTCCATGTTTCAAAATACTTACATATATTAATTTGATTTAACAATATTAAACTGAGAGCAAGGTAATTTTAAAAACTAAAATTAGAGTTGGATATTCTTTTTTTTAAATTTTTTTAGATATATTTTTATGTACATTTCAAATGTTATTCCCTTTCCCTGTTTCCTGTTCATAAGCCCCCATCCCCTCTCCCTCCCCCCATATAGGTGTTCCCCCCATCCATCCCCCTTACTGCCCCCCACCATATTCCCCTGCACTGGGAGTCCAACCTTGGCAGGACCAAGGGCTTCCCCTTCCGCTGGTGCCCCCAATAAGGCTATTCTCTGCTACATATGTAGTTGGAGCCCTGGGTAAGTCCATGTGTAGTCTTTCGGTAGTGGTTTACTCCCTGGAAGCTCTGGTTGGTTGGCATTGTTGTTCTTATGGGGTTACAAACTCCTTCAACTCTTTCAATACTTCCTCTAATGCCCCCTAAGGGGGTCCTGTTCTTAGTTCAGTGGTTTGCTGCTAGCATTGACCTCTGTATTGGACATGCTCTGGATGTGTCTCTCAGGAGAGATCTATATCCAGTCCCTTTCAGCTGGCATTTTCTAGCTTCATCAATCTTATCTAGTTTTGGTGGCTGTATGTATATGGGCCACATGTGGGGCAGGCTCTGAATGGGCCGTTCCTTCAGTCATTGCTCTAAACTTTGCTTCCATATCCCCTCCTATGGATATTTTTCCCCTTTTAAGGAGTGGGAGCATCCGCATTTTGGTCATCCTTCTTGAACTTCCTGTGGTCTGTGGATTGCATCTTGGGAAGTTCGAGCTCTTGGGCTAATATTCACTTATCAATGAGTGCATACCAAGTGTGTATTCCTGTGATTGGGTTACCTCACTCAGGATGATATTTTCTAGTTCATTCCATTTGTCTATGAATTTCATGAAGTCATTGTTTTTGTTAGCTGAGTAGTACTCCATTGTGTAGATGTACCACATTTTTAATCCATTCCTCTGTTGAAGGGCAGACTCCAGAGAGCCAAATAACCCTATTAAAAATGGGGTACAGAGCTAAACAAAACGTTGTCAGCTGAGAACGTTATCAAATGGCCAAAAAGCACGTAAAGAAATGTTCAACATCCCTAGTCATCAGGGAAATGCAAATCAAAACAACCCTGAGATTTCGCCTCACACCAGTCAGAATGGCTAAGATAAAAAACTCAGGTGACAGCAGATGCTGGCAAGGATGTGGAAAAAGAGGAACACTCCTCCATTGTTGGTGGGATTGCAAACTGGTACAGCCACTCTCGAAATCAGTCTTGGGGTTCCTCAGAAAATTGGACATTCCATTACCTGAGGACCCAGCTATATCTCTCCTGGTCATATATCCAAAAGATGCTCTAACATATAACAAAGACACATGCTCCACTATATTCATAGCAGCCTTATTTATAATAGCCAGTAGCTTGATTTTGTTTTTATTGTCCTTATTTTAAGAGACACCTTTGCTTTTCTAAGCCAATACTGAAATATTGATATCTAACGTACATTAATGGATATCTTAAAACACTGAATCTTCCTGGTTTTTAAAACCCTATTGGGAGAAAATTCTTAAAAGATGGTAAAGTTTATTGTTTTTATTTGAAGTCTAAGGATGCTTTTCCAAAACCAACTGGAAAACAGTCTATTAAAAGCCAAGCACTGCAGATAAACCTACTCAAAAATCTTATTTCCATGACAACAGAAAGAGAGAATTAAAGAGTCAGTACACCTCTGCAATGTGTTGCAAAAACATTTAATCATCTCAAGTATATCCAAGGAAACCTCTAGCTCTTTATATACATGTTAAATCCTGATGACATGTGAACAAATGACAGCAGTTTGCCCACCTTTTAGGCCAAAGGAGTACAAGCTACTATCTGTTAATAATTACAAGCAGGCTTTATATTTGTTCTGAAAAATGCCAAAACAAAGTATAAGGCATTTCATGCAAAAAATACATGTTATAGCTCCTACAACTGTAACCCAATTGATCATTGAAGACATCTGGATAATCATATGATTTTTAAGCTAATGAGTATTGTTAGTGTATACAAATATTATTATAATAATTTTTAAATTAAAAGAAATTTATGGAATTCTATGACATGAGATAAATAAACTCAGTTCTGGAAATGAAAATGTTGAAGATTTGGGGTTTAGCATACAAAAAAAGTGCTTAAGAATTATTTTGGAAAAATACCTTTTCTTCCTTATGGTAACAGCAGTTTTTTGCCCAGAATTCATTTTGTGGAATTATGCTTTCAAGATTTCCTAAACCTAAAAAAAAAATTCTCCAAAAGCAAATTAAATGTTGGATTTTGGGGAAGATAAATTTGACTATGCTATTTAAAGTGATCTGTATCACACTACTATAGTCTGAAGCATTATTATGCAATAGAATTTGCTCTTTGCAGCAACCCTCCATGATGTGGAATAGCAGATACTCCTGATATTTCCCACCAGGTATTTAATGCCCTACAAGCTATGTGCTCTTAAAAGGAATAGATGCACTTATTTCTGTAGTCAGATTTGTAATATACAGCATCATGTTACAGTCCAATAGTCTCTGATATATGGTAATCATATTAAATATATAAAATCATATATTAAATCATATCTTTTAAATGTAAATATGAAAAGCTTCCTTTTTCTTAGTCATTATCTTTAAGCTGTTAAATATTTCTTGAAATGACTTAGCCTGGAGATAAAATAGTAAAAATAAACTACTTAATGTGACCTGATGTGTCACATGACTTCATAATGAGACCCACCCCACAAAGTCAAAATATAGCACTTCAGATTCATGAGCCAAGACTTTTTTCCTTTTTGGTTTCAAATATGCATAGAGAGAGATATAATACAAATAGTCACAAAACTAAAATAGTTACTCATGCTCAAAATAGAAGAGGCTTCAAAGACAAAGAAATAGCACAATCCCATTAACACTAAAAGAAGTTAAGAATATTTCCCTAAGAAACTGGGCTATTGATTTTCATTGGAAGCTCCATATTCAATGTTTCCATTAGGAAATAATTTCTTCATGGGCATGCGTGCCTAAAGCAAATGCCTGATGTCTAGTTAAGAATAGGATTCTGCAACAAAACATCATTAACTTTTATTTCCACATCTAATTCACGTCTTTACTTCTGCTTGCCTACCCTCAGTTTCTGATCCTTTCTCAAGTAGTTGATGGAGCACTCTGACTATAATTATGTAGTATTATGAAAACTAGCACTGCCCATGTATGATTTTTGTTGTAATTCCCAGGCTTTTATAGTCTCAGATAGCAGCCTATTTTCCCCACGTGAATAATTTGCTATTGACTCCTGAGAGCAGATGAACTCCAACTATCTATTGCTTCTGGGGTGAATTAAATGGATAATTTCTTAAATGGAAAGCCCCAGATTTCATCCTTTTCATTTAATATTCAAGTTCTAAAAGTATCTTAGTCTTCAAAGTCAAACATGTTACATAACAGTCTGCAAGTGAAAGGCCAAACTAAGTTGTCATTAATGCTTTCAAGAGACTTTCAAGTTCACTTGCACTTCCTGAGTAGAGCCACAAACAATGAGAATGAAATCCTACCTTTAGGTAGAGGGTGTGGCTCAAAAGTTGATTTTTCTGTATTTTGCTGGAGGCCTGGGCTTTGACTCCAAAACCAACAGAGGACAATATTATCTGGGATTATCTTGGAAAATTATCACCCCATTGTAGCTTCATTACTTTGATTAATACATATAAAATCATATATTCACAATATATCTACTATGGAAGATTGTTCTACAAATTTTAAAGATAATTCATATAATACTTTTGATAGATATATCTAATATAAAATAATAAATATTGTGATTCAGTAGCTAATAAAGAAAAACATCAAATAAGTGTAGTTGCTATCATTATTAAGTGAAGAAAATGTTATGATTATAGTATTCTGTTTCTCTGTAGATCTTAACAAAAGCAGTAGTACCTATACATAAATGAAAAGTAAGAAAATGAAACAAAAATACACAACACATTCTTATTTTTTTGGTTGTGAGCCTAGCCTTTAATGACTGAGCCATCTCTCCAGTCCAAGACAACATATTCTTATAAGAAAAAATTATAAACCACTCAACTTTACTTTCAAATTATTTTGTTGTTCAACTAAAGAAGGTAGCAGAACTACCTGAAATATTTCTGCATGGTAATTATTTCTAAGTATAAAAAACAATTGATTTCAATACATATGACTTATTTTGTCAATGAGTGTGGGAATCACAAGACAAAGACATGTTCTATAGGAAAGCATAGGCCATGTTTTCCATTCTAAAGTAAGTGCTAATAAATGCAGTAATCCAGATATCCATGTGCTTCTTCATTCTTCCAAACCTTGCTTAGGTGGGCCTTTTGGACTAATTACATTCAATCACAGACAAGCAGAGGAAATGTGTGTGTCTTCTGAGAAAGGCAAGAATTTTTATATGTTTTTTTTATGAATTCAATGTTTTATGCAATGAAGTCTTTACATACAAGGTCCTAAGTTGAAAGTGGGGTAGAGTTCTGTTCTTTTCAATATTATATACCAAACTACTAACTAAAAACAACCTTTCGATACCTCAAAGCTATAACATTTGAGAGGTAAATATGATTTCAGTATTATCTACACTCCTATGCTTAATGGTTAATATAGAGATGGTCTCAATGAAAAAATAATAGCCATACTCCAATTAGACTAATAACTACAATTTAGTATTTGGTAATTTTACTATCTAATTTTCATTTGAAAAAATATACAATAGATCACATTATGATTCTCACACAGTCATTGTCTCAGAAGAAAATAGAGACAATATTATTCACAATTAAACATAGGATAAGGTATAGAGAAGTATAAATTACTTCTGAGAAAAGGAATCTGTGTTCTGGTAGAAGAGGTATTACATGACAAAGGGCTTGAAGAATTAGGTGCATTTGCACACATTATGAGTATGAATAATAATGAACATATGCCGAAAAAGAAGCTAAGATGAGCAAAACCATGAATAGAGAGCTGGTTGGATGAGTCTGGGAAGAATGGAAGATACAAAAAATATTAAATCATCACCATGTTGCCATATGATTTCCTATTGCATATCTGCAAAATAATAATAATTATGACAGTTCTGACAGTTACTTAATAAATGATTTGCATAGAGCATAGAAAACAATCTTAAAGGGCAGAAACAATCTCTGATAAGAAGAACATGAATCTTTAGCATGTTAATTATGAGAAAGTATAGAGGCATGCCAATAAATAAGTTTGTTATAATACATCCCATAGGATGTAAGGGCAGAAGTAAATTGTTATAGACAGAGAGTGACAGCTGAAATGGAAGAGATACTAAGTGGAACATTTCTGTGAACAGAGATTGAAAAGTTTAAGGACAGAAAATTCTGGATATTACAAGGAGAAGGGAGAGCAAATGAATCAAAATAATCAAAGGATGTCATCAATTAGATAAATTTGGAGATTAAAGAAAAAACATATTTGGTGTAAGACAATTATTTATTACTTACATTGGCTTTAACAGACTCACATAACATTTGAAAAAATGTAAGCCAAAAAGCCTGGGAGAAATATGCTTACTGCTGGAGTGGTTGCATGATCTATGGTATGATTCTTTAGCATCCCCATAAATACTAATACTTGTATTTCTAATGCATTATAACAAGTAGTTTTATATAAATCTATTGCTATATAGTTATATGAACACATACAAGGCATCATGAAAAGAGCATGTGTGTGAACAAAAGAAATACTATTTTTCATATATACTGCATAGATGAACTAGGTCACTGTATGGAGACCTCTGCACATCCAACTTCCAATAGCTTTTTCAACTAGCAATATGTCTCCATGGATGGAGACTGCAACTGCAGTCCTTGAGGCTTTCATCTCCCAATTAATAAACAACTCCTGTTCAATTGAAAGGAATATGTTGGAATATGTTAGTTTCACTGACAAGAATGAGTCCTTAGCTTTACCCTTAACCTTAACAGGTATCAAGAATACACCATCTGTGGAGTTAGGAAACCCCACTTCTTTTAGTCCCATAATAGCTGCATATAGGAGTATATGGAAGAGGAAAGGCAACTGAGGTGTTTGCAAGCTCAGTTTGCATGGTGTGGAAATTGTGTTCACATTCAAGATTTATTTTGGTTTTCAGTATTATAATCACTTTATTTAATACTTCCCAATCTATATTAAACTATATCTTTCTTCATTTAAGGTTTTGGAAAATATGTATTTTAAGTATCAGACAGGAATCAGCATTGACCTAATAAACAAATAATGCCAATGGCCACACGCATGGTAAAACAGTGATTATGCCAACTACTCTGGAAATCAATCTGGAAATTCCTCATAAATTTGGAAATAGATATACTTGACGACCCAGCTATACCATTCATGGGCATATACCCAAAAGATGTTCTACCATACCACAGGAGCACATGCTCCACTGTGATCATTGTGGCCCTATGTGTGATAGCCTGAAATGTGAAACAACCTAGATGTCCCATAACAGAAGAATGGATTCAGAAAATGTGGTTCATTTATACAGTAGAATACTAGTCAGCTATTGAGAATGAGGACATCATAAGTTTTGCAGGCAAATGGATGGAACTAGAAAATATCCTAAGTGAGGTAACTTAGATCCAAAAAGACATGCATGTTATGTACTCCCTAATAAGTAGTTAGTTATTAGCCAAAAAAGTACAGAATTCCCAGAATAAAATCCACAGAATTCAAGAAGGTTAACAAGCTGAAGGGTCCAAATGAGGATGCTTCAATCCCCCTAAGGAGGAAGAAGAAAGCAATCAGGGAAGGCAGAGAAAGGGAAGGACCTTGGTGGGAGAGGGGATGGGGAGGGCAAAGGGGGAGCATGATCAGGTATTGGGGGCAGGAGAGACACCCTGAGGGCCAGCAGAATGAATGGAAATATGCAACCTCATGGGATAGGGGGTCAGGGGTTATCCTCTAGAATGTACCAGAGACCTGTCAGGTGAGAGACTCTCAGGACTCATAGGGAGGGACCTTAGATGAAATGACAAACAGTAGATAAAGGGCACTCGTAGAGTTTACCTCCAGTAGAAAGACAGCATCAAGAGGAGAGATGGGGTTTCTATCCCACAGTCAAAATCTCTGATCCAGATTTTTTCCTCTCTTAAAGAACTACAGGGACAAAAATGGAGAAGAGAATGAGGGAAAGGAGATACAGTAACCAGCCCAAATTGGGATCCATCTCAAGGAAAGGCTCCAAAGCCTGAGAGTATTACTGATGCTATGGTATGCTTACAGACAGGAGCCTAGCCTAGCATGGCTGTCCTCTGAGAAACCCAAGAAGCAGCTGACAAAGACAGATGCAGAAACATCTAACCAATGAACAGAGGTCAGGGAACCATGTAGTTGAATTAGGGGAAAGCTGAAAGAAGCTGAGGAGGAGGGTGAACCCACTGGAATACCAGCAGTCTCCACTATACCGAATCCCTGAGATCTTTCAGACACTGAGCCACCAAACATACAGTAGCTGGTCCAAGGCCCCCGACCAATACACAGCAGAGGACTGCCTAGTCTGGTCTCAGTGAGAGAAGATGCACATAACTCTCTAGAGACTTGCAGCCACAGGGAATGGGGAGGACTGGTGGGGGATAGATGAGGATATCCCTTTGGAGACATGCCCGAGGAAGAATAGAATGAGGAACTGTGGGTAGGCAGACCAGGAGTGGGATAACAACTAGACTGTAAAAAATAAACATAATAAAAAAATTCGAAGTTCTCTTTTGAGAGCATAGTATACTCTTCATTCTGGCTCCATTTCTAGTCAAAGTAAAAAAAAAGATAAACCAGCTTTACTGTGTCTAATGATACAGCTTTACCTCTGCATGGTTTACCAAATGTTTCTATACTCAAATTTATATTAAAGCATTTTAAAAATTGAAATGAATAAATGTGTGGCAAATAACTTCAGAACACCAATTACATAAAGTTAATTATCTCCCTTATTTGACCAATGTTCTGCTTTTTAAATATGTTTTTAAAGGTGCTTGGGGATGCAGTTAGTTATGAGAATAGTTGCCTAGCATACATAAATCCCTGAGTAAAAGCCCTAATCCCACATAAACACAATATGGTGGCACACTGCCATAATCCCAGTACTCAGGAATTGGGAGGCTCAGAAGTTCAAGTCTGTTTCCAGTATATAGCAAGTTTGCCACTAGCCTGGGCTACATGAAACCTTGTGTAGAGAGATGGAGAGATAGAGAGATAGAGAGATAGATAGACAGATAGACAGACAGACAGACAGATGGATATTAGGTAGTTAGATAGAATGGCTTTCTCTTTTTTATCAGAAAAATTTGAATGCTTTGGTAATGTAAAATATTAATTTCATGGTGTCTATTAGTATAGCAAGAAGGAGATCAGAGAGAAAGGTGCAGATTATTTCAATGCAAATTATGGGATGAAATATAGTGAAGTGCCTAGGTCAACACCAACAGTCATCGCCATTCCTTTTGGCAATACTGTCTGCCAGTGGTTATTCAGTTACTACTGGTATCACATTTCTCCTCTGGAATAATGCTCTTTAGGAGACTCAGGTTCTGCAAAAGCTTGTAGGGAATTTCAGATGTCTGTGCTAGTTTGCTTGCTTTATTTTTCCCCATTACTAGCAACTTAAAGGAAATACTTCAAATCACTTGGTTCAAAGAGATTAAGGCACTTAAAAATAGATTCTACTTCTATTCCTCACAGCGAATACATACTTAGAGTGATTATTGCAACTCAACTCACAAAACTGAAATGAGTGTTTGGGATTATTTTTTTGTTGTTGTTGGCATGTTAACAAAAAGCTTAGCTTGATGCTAAGTTTAAGAGAAAAAAGACTAACAAAAAGCCTTCCTTATTACCCTAGGGGTGTGTGTGTGTGTGTGTGTGTGTGTGTGTGTGTGTGTGTGTGTGTGTGTGTGTGTGTGTATGTACCAGATTCTAGCTAAAAGTTTATTTAAAGGTAAAGCTTACTTAAAGTACTAAATAATAGTGCAACACAAATTGTGGAATTCAAGTTCTTTCTTTTGCCTTTGGCAAAGCCACAGAACAATGCGATCAAGTAAGAAAATCAGGAAATCTAAATTTCTTTTTACAAAGATTTAATAAGATTACCTGTGGAGGCATGGTATGCTTTTATGTAAAGGATTATGTCCTAAGGAATTAAAACAGAAATCAGAAAGGAAAAGAGCCACCCAATAAATGTCCTGGAAACCTGAGTACTCACATGACTCTCTCGGGTCTCATTTCTAAGCAGTCCTTCTGTGTGAAGATATGGTATTAATACATTTGGTTTCCAAAAATAAAAGTAAGAAAATACTCTTTAAGCCTTCTTAACAAGCTCAGACAATTGTTAGCTTAGAAATGCTTAACAATTTCAGTACCAAGGAATATGTCCACAAGGTAATTCATAACTAGTCTAGGTTAATGTGAACTATAGAAACCCACCTCTCCCGTCTTGGGGCATTGAGCTGCTCCAGGCCACAAATCATCTCAGTTTGGATCTTTGACTGTTTAAACCACCTCATAAAGTATCCAGGTATGCCTATCCATATGTTTTATGAAAAATCTGACTTACTTGCTACAGTACACAACTAGAGAAGTCCAGGTCAAGGGGGAGTGGGAAATGGGAGATGGGGGTGCTCCGTTCAGCCAGTTGGGGGAGTACTCATAATCCCTCACTTACGTTCTGTTATGAAGAATAACTGATTCTGCAGAGTGAACTCTAACTGACTCCTGCCTGGGTTTATCCTTAGTCTATGCTTTAGCCTAAGGGAGAGGAATTGGTTACATCTCCTGAGATGGAATTTTAGGAATACTAATTTATCTTTAAATCTCTTCCTGGTTGAGCAAGGTGATGAGAGAGCACACCTTATAATCTCAGCACTCAGGAGTCAGAGGCAGTTGTCTCTTAGTGTTTGAAGCCAAAGCAGAGCAAATTCCAAGACAGCCAGGGCTACACAGAGAAACCCTGTCTGGAAAAAAATTATAAAAATTGAAAAAACAAAATGAAAAGTTGAAAAAGCCCACTTGCCTTAAACCTTTCAATAATTTACAAAACAAAGTGCCCTCTGAAAAACAGAAAGCAAAACAAGACATACAGAGGATGCATTTCTTAATTGGTCAAATGAACTGAAAAGATTGCAAAACACAGTTCTTGGCATCTGAATTTCATTAAGGAACAAGGATATGTTTTGGAAATGCATTTGCATCAGCAAAGGGAGCAGAGAATCAGGGTAAAGACACTGAGATTATCAATTCCCCTGCCAAGGAAAAGGAGACCAAAAAAAAAAAAAAGGAAATTAAAAACTGCAAATACTGGTTTGAATATATAATCTACAAAATATATAAACTTTCTAGGACCTTTGTTGTATGTCAGAGTTTAAATTTCATAAAAAGACCATTTCATCTGACAACAATGGAAGCTCAACTAGGTAAGCTCCTAGGATTTAAGAAAAAAAAAGATTTGAGTCAATGTGTTATAGATGATTTATAACTTCATGAGCAGAGATGGAGACAAGGAATAGGGCAAAGGTAAGCAGCAGGTTCCTCTTACTACAAGTCCCTCCCACCCTCTACCTCCCATAAGTAAACCATCAACCAACACATGGAGGGACCCATGGCTCCAGCAGCATATGTAGCAGAGGATGGCCTTGACCAGCATCAATGGGAGAGGAGGCTTTTGGTCCTGTGAAGACTCGATGCCCCGGCATAGGAGAATGCTAGGGCGGTGGGGCACGAGGGGGGTGGGGAGAGCACCCTCATGGAAGCAGGGAGGCAGGGGGTTGGAATGGGGTGGGGTTCGGAGGAGAAACCGGGAAGGGGGATAATATTTGAAATATAAATAAACAAAATAACAAATTTTAAAAACAAAAGACATCTCAACTGACATTTTCAATATTTCTGAAATAAAAAACAACTTGTTCACATTTCTGGGATACAGACTATCTGGTCCCCTAAGAAAGTCCTTTTCCTTTTCCTCTTTTTTTTTTTTTTTTTTAAAGATTTATTTATTTGTAAGTATATTGTTGTAGCTGTCTTCAGACACACCAGAAGAGGGCATTAGATCTCATTATAGATGGTTGCGAGCTAACATGTGGTTGCTGGGATTTGAATTCAGGACTCCTGGAAGAGCAGTATGCTTAACTACTGAGCCACCTCTCCAGCTTAAGGTAATGAATTCAGACAAAAGACATCCCTCAGGGACTCAAATCCTCTTTCTCCAGATCCCACTTAACCCTGGAAATCTTTCTCTGGAAACTGCTTCTTAATTTCTGGGGAGTCAGCCATGATGGTTTGGAATAAACTTCGCCCTTTTCACCTGCACAGTGGCTATTTTGGGTTTTTGTTGTTGTTTCTTTGTTTTGTTTTTTTGTTTTTGTTTTTTTTACTGTGTCCACATTTCATCACAGATACAGCAGAATAATTAAGAAAATTTTTTATTAAAAATCTTTTATTAGCTTTGGTGCTTAGGGAAGAGTCCAGGGCTTGGTCGTGCTAAGCATGTATTCTATCACTGACCTAAAGCTCTAGGCCTAGAGGGAAATTTACAACTTTTACTAAAAAAGAAAAATTTCAAACAAATAACCAAAAATTTGTCTCAAGATATTAGAAAAAGAAACACAAAGTGAGCATAAAGCAAGAAGCAGGGAAGAAAAAGAACCTGGAATAGACAATCAATTTTGAAAAGAACCAAAAAGTAGAGAATAAAAATCAAGTTATGACTTACAAAAGCTGAATAAAATTAATTTATTTAGCTCTCAATCCATTCTTACCGAGGATCAGAAACAGAGAAGCTACTTGTTAGAAGTCAAAGCAGGAGCATGGGAGTTAATCAAGCACCATTACTCACTTGGGCATTGGAAGAGTTTTTAAAATGAGTGGGCGGGAGAGAAGGGAAGACTATGAGCAATCCCTTCTCCAATAAAATTGAATATGTTAAGAAATCGATGTCTTCTGTGAAAGAGACACAATAACTAAAATTTATAAAAGAGGTATAAACCATCTGAATAGTACTGTATTTGTGAGAGAAATTGAATACACAATTCAAGATATTCTGAAAGTAATGAAGAAGAAATGGAAATATTGCATACATCATTCAGAAGACAAATTAGAAAACAAGTGTCTATGCACACACCTGCATAATCTCATAAGCTACTTCATAAAAATTTGGGGAAAGACTAGCTTTCCCGGAGCCTAATCCTAACTTTGATCTTATTGCTATACTAAGTCACAGCCAAACTAGGTCTCACATTCTTCTGAATGACTTTCTAGAGCTATAGATCTGGCGTTGACTATAAATACCAGCAACAGTGCTATCTTCTGTTTCATTATTCTACATCCTTGCTACGGGGAGTCCTGACATATTCAACCTTTCGTTTTCTTAAATTTATGCTCTTAATCCTATTTCAATATACTCTGTTAAATAATTTATACAGCTTCATTTCATTTTATGTTTTAATTATTTATGGAATATTAAAAAGGCACTAGAATGTTTTCTGCTATATATACCCAACCTAAATTACCAATGTTTTCCTGAACTGTTTAAAACTGAACTTTGTTTCCTGACTCTAATATTTTTAACAAAGCTACATATAATTGCTTTTGTAAGAAACATACTGCACAAAAAGAATTTTCTCTAAAACTGCAAATAAACATTTTTACATTTAATAAACCAGAAATAAATTTGTTCTATGTAATATTATCTATGGAATATGACCTGGGAATTACTCTGTTTTTATATTAACTTATAAAATCTATATGAAAATTGAGTCTTAATGAGGCTCATTTTGGAAAATATAAGAGAAGCCAATGAATGTATTGAACTACTCTATGGTCTTGGTTAAAAAGAGTAATGGAACAGGAAGGGTTAAAATGGGATAGTGAGCAGAAGGCAGGGTAGAGAAAGAGATAGAGAGGGATAAATAACACTAAAAACATTTTTAAAAGAATAATGTGAAAGTTTACTATTGTAGAAGCTTCCATATACATAAAAGATTCCATGTTCCTACTCAAAAGCCTAGGATTAATAAAACACCAGTACCGAGAATGGTTAACTTCTTTTGAAGGGTTTACAGACTCCAAAAATTCATGTACTGCAATTGTTCTTTGTTACCCTCCAGAACTAGAAGGTAAGATCTCATATATGCTGATAATTTTACATCCTTGAGTAATGTGTAATGGAAAAATTAAGCTGATACAGACCTATGAATAATTCATATTAACTAGCTTTAATAATATTGGAAGATGTTATGAAGTCTACCAGAGGAAAGAAAAGTATTCATCAGTCTTATTCAGATGTGAACCGGGTGAGCAAAAGCAATGACTGCCTTGTCAAAACTTGTCTATTGGTCCAACCGTGGCATAAAGAAAATAAAACACACACACAAAAAAAAATAAAAAAAAATAAAAAACATGAGAATAACCAACCACTTTCAATTGGATTAATGTCTACTCTTCAAGATAAAACCCACAGCTGGCACCATGATTAGATCAAGTACCTATAAGTAAATAGATCATAGGACCTAGAAGAGACCTTCTACTTTTATTCTACTAAATAGACCTCATAGTAAGCTGACCCTTACAGATTTAATTGTTATAAGACTAGATCAATATATTTCTCAACCATTATCTGAGAAGTTTCTACTTTCAGTAGACACAGAGACTTACAAATGTTTAAAGTGCAGAGGAGACCAAGAGAGTTCAACCCTAAATGAAACATAAACTGGAACTCCTTCCCCAAACTCAGGATTATTGCTAAATAAGGGCAGAAAAATATCTAAGAGTCAGAGGTAGTAAATGACTACAAAAAATAGTGTTCCCTGGACAAAGCAGGGAAAGTACACATCTTAATTAATAGTAGGTATGGCAGCATTCACTAGACCTATGCATTCCAAAGCTAGACTAAGTGTAATCACGGCTTTACTGCTCTTTTAGATATATTCATTGCGACAGTGGAAGTTAAGCATGAAATTCAATCCCAGTCATGAGGATAGATATTGGTAATTGCTAGCTGCTTGAAGGAGATACAATATTCTCTAAAAGTATAGTCCTTTGAAGTCAACTATATTCTAGTGGAAGACTATACATGCAAGAATATTTGGGCAGCACAAATTGGTCTTGAGGTATTTATTTTTGTTAAACAGAGGACCCAAAGCGAAGTTGAGCAAGATGGGGAGGGAGTGGGTCTGAAAAGAATTGGAGTAAAATGTAAATGTGATGTAAACATGTGGTATGAAACTCAAAAAAGGAAAACTTAATAAAAATAATAAAATACTAATACATATATATTCTTTAAGAAACGAGACAATTACATAAAATTTTCAGGTTCACAGTCTTAGGTTTTCTGTTGGTGTGATAAAATACTCTGAAAAGGCAACTTAGGAGAGAATTCCAGTTTACAGTCCTTCAGGCAGGAATTCACAGTTTGAAAGAACTAATCATGTTGAGTTTCCCTCCAGAAGAGAGAGCAATAGATGTGTTCATGCTGGTGCTCAGCTGCACCCTTCATTTTCACTTACTCTAAAGCCAAGCTCATGAAATGGTGTTGCCCAAACTCAAGTAGAGCTTCCAACCCCCTTATCCACTGGAGAAATTTCACCATGGGCATGCTGAAACTAATCTAGACAGCTCCTCATTAAGGCCCCCATCCCAGTTAATTTCAGATTGTGTAAAGTTGACAATCAAAACAAACCCTTATAAATATATTTTAAAATGTGTTTCAAAATTCATCTTCTAATTGTATCAATGAGACTATTTAACAAATCCAAATGTCAACATGGCAAGCCTGATTTTTACCAGCTTTACCTGAGAAAAGTTCTTAAACAAGAAGCCATTCAAACTATACCACCACAGTTACATTACTAAAAAACTATGTTTTCTCTACCCAATTGTGACTCCCACAGGTTGTTTGGAATGTTCTAAATGCACTCCCTAGTAAGCAAGGTTGATAGCATAAAAAGTAAGAGGTTAATATTGCTGTCAGTGTGCCAGGTAGATCTGAATGAGTGAGAACAAGAATATCAATATTATAATAATCAATAATTTAAAATAGGACAATAAAACAGCACACATAATCTTCATTTGTAACATCACACGCCTGCTGGACTTAGCCATAAAGATACTTCCATTTTAAATGGTCTTAATATCAACATTAACTTTGTTTTTTTAAGTTTATATACATTTCATTTTATATGAAAGAGAAGTAGAAATAGATCAGTCTCAGAAATTATTAAATAATATGATGCTACGCTATTATATACTTTCTGGAATACTTTCTATTCCAGAATCTTTATTGATATAAATTTACTAACATATTTATTTTCAACATGTGTTTCATAATGGATCTAATAATTTCAAATTAATATTTATAACTGAAGTAATATCTAAAACTTTCAAGGCTGAAGTTTTGCAATATGTCTTATTTATGATTTCTATAAACTTGGCTTTTGGCAGAGTGTTTGAGATCTATCAAAGTTTTAGTTTGTTTGTTTGTTTGAAATACCTAGAACAAAAAGAAAGAATGCACATTGAAAAGATAAAGCCCAAGAGATTTTTCACAGTGAATATCCTCTTGTAAGTAGCATCAATAGAGTGCTATCATGAAAAAAAAAATCTCTTCTGGACCATTCACAATACCTGCATCAAGAACAACCACTTTTGACTTCTAACAAAACATGAGGATTGCATTTTCATGCAATAAATATGATCAAATCAAATTATAAACTAGGCACTCTTTATAATCTTTTGAGAGCAACATTTAACTCAAGATATCTATTGCTGTGTAAAATATCCTCAGTGTTGTAGAGAACGCTCACAGTTTTAGGATGGACAGACACATAGTCATATCCACTGATTTGAGCACTTACCTATTTGTGTGATTTTGATTACTTCAGGTAATACCATTTGACCTCCCTGCCCAAATCCTTTAGTAAATATTGAATATAGTTTTTTCAGGGCATTAATTTTCAGATTCAGGGCCAGTTTCATTCCATGTAGTAGGTAGTCTTAGTTCTCTATTTACTCAAAGTTTAATCAAGTGAGTGGTTTCTATAAAAGTTACTGTGGTGATTTGAATGAGTATACCCCCATTGGCCCTTGTACTCAAATACTTGTTGCTCAGCCCTGGGAGTGTCTTGGTGTAGAAACTCTGTCCCTTTAGGGAGGGCTGTAGGTGTTTAAATGCCTGGGCTGATTCTAGTTTGTTCTCTCTACTCTATACTTGTACTGAAGATGTGAGCTTTCAGGTTTGCTTCTCCAACCACCACGCTCACCTGCTGCTTGCCTCCTAATCGTGATGATACTTATCCCCCTGGAATCATAAACTCAAATGAACAATTCTTTCTAAATGTTGTTTCTGTGATGGTGTTTTAGCACAGTAACAGAAGAACAATTAATACAGTTGCATGAATTTTGCTATTAGAAATAAACATCTCAAGTTTGATGCTCTAAAGTGCTTACAACATAGGAAATTGTCATGATGAATCTAACTAAAAAATAAACAAACAAACAATCTGATTTACAAATGTCTGTACTGAGTGAATTTTGAACAGATATACGCATTTCTGAGTCTCTAAGAGCATTTTCTGGTTCTGCTTGTTTGTTTTCTTTTGTTTTCTGTTTCCATCCTTCTCTGACACTATCTCTTCCTCCCTCCCTTTTTCCTTTTCTTTCTTTTCATTTATTAAGAAATATTTATTTCAGACATAGTTAGCATCTGTACTGAGATAATTAATATGAATAAACAAAATAAATTCATAACTCTTTAGATAAATATAATTTTATGGTGTTGGAGAATAGCTGCCCAGAATTCTACTTATTGGATTGCCTGTCAGATATTTTTAGTAATGTGAACAACGGTTTCATAGCATTAAATTACTATTTTTATAAGATTCTTTGAAAAATAGTAATATTTCTCCTGTAAATGTTTGGCAGAACACCTTAGTGATGCCACTTGAACTGATTTGTGTGTGAAAAAAAATGTTAAAGGTTTTTAGAAACTAAATTCTTTAATAACTATAAGGCTATAGAAATATACACATTTACTCTATGCACTGTGAAATCTTCACTCAAATATGCAACTTTAAATTTTCAATAAATTGATGAATTTATTGTCAGACATCCACAGTATTTTATTTTATTTTGTTTTTAAGAGACACATGATCGGGGTTGGGGATTTAGCTCAGCGGTAGAGCGCTTGCCTAGCGAGCGCAAGGCCCTGGGTTCGGTCCCCAGCTCCGAAAAAAAAAAAAAAAAAAAAAAAAAACAAAAGACACATGATCATCTCAGATGATGAAAAAGCATTTGACAAAATATAACACCCTTTCATGTTAAAAGTGTTGGAGAGATCAGGAATGCATGGCACATATCTAACTATAATAGAAGTAATATATAGTAAACCAATGACCAACATCACATTAAATGGAGAGAATAGAAGCAATCACACTAGTGAACAAGACAAGGTTTCCCACTCTCTCCCTATCTATTCAATAGTACTATTCTATAGTACTTGAAGTTCTAGCTATGGCAATTAGACAACAAAAGGGGGTGGAGGTGATACAAACTAGAAAGGAAGAAATCAAAGTATTACTATTTACCTATGATACAATAGTATACAAAAGTGACCCCAAAAATTCCACCAGAGAACTTGTTCAGCTAATAAACAACTTCAGTAAAGTGGTAGGATATAAAATTAACTCAAACAAATCAGCAGCCTTCCTTCATACAAATTATAAACAGTCTGAGAAAGAAATTAGGGAAAACACACCCTTCACAATAGCCAAAATTAATATAAAATATCTTGGTGTAACTCTTACCAAGCAAGTGAAAGATCTGTGTGACAAGAACTTAAAATCTCTGAAAAAAATAAATTGAAGACCTAAAAAGATGGAAAGAGCTCCCGTGCTCAGGGATTGGTTGGATTATCAGACTGAAAATAGCTATCTTATCAAAAGCAATCTACAGATTCAAAGCAATCTCCATCAAAATTCCAACATAATTCTTCACAGACATGGAAAGAGCAATTCTCAATTTCAGATGATAGCCAAAACAATTCTTAACAATAAAACAACTTGAACTTGGGCAGGTATCACCATCCCTGACCTCGAGTTGTACTACAGATCAACCTTGATAAAAACTACATGGTATTGATTCAAAGACAGACAGATTGATCAACAAAATAAAACTGAAGACCCAGAAGTAAACCCACACACCTATGGACACGTGATCTTTGACAAAGCCAAAGACATGCACTTGAAAAAAGAAAGCATTTTCAATAAATGGCACTGGTCTAACTTGCAGTCAGTATATACAAGAGTAAAAATAGACCCATATTTATCACCTTGCACAAAGCTCAAGTCCAAGTGGATCAAGGACCTCAACATAAAACCAGAAGCATTGAATCTAATAGAAGAGAAAGTAGGAAAAATACTTGAACACATTGGCTGTCACTGGCAGGAGTGGGGGGATTTCCTGGAAAAAAAAAAAACACCAATGGCCCAGGCTCTAAGATCAAGAATTGATAAATGGAACCTCATGAAACTGAAAAGCTTCTCTAAGGCAAAAGGCATTATCAATCAGCAACCTACAGATAGGGAAAATTTTCACTAACCCCACATCTTATAGAGGGTTAATATCCAAATATATAAAGAACTCAAGAAGTTAACCTCCAGACACAAAATAAACTAATTAAAAAATGAGGTACTGAATTAAACAAATTATTTTCAACTGAGGAATATTAAATGGCTGAGAAGCACCTAAAGAAATGTTCAACATCCTTAGTCATCAGGGAAATGCAAATCAAAACAACCCTGAGATTCCACCTCACACCAGTCAGAATGGCTAAGATCAAAACCTCAGGTGACAGCAGATGCTAATGAGGATGTGGAGAAAGTGGAACACTCCTCCATTGCTGGTGGAATTGCAGACTGGTAGAAACACTGGAAATGAGTCTGGAGGTTCCTCAGAAAATTGGAAACAGTTTTAGACCCAGCAATATCACTCTTGGGCATATATCAAAAAAAAAAAAAAAAAAAACATGTTCATTGCATGTTTTATTTATAATAACCAAAAATTCAAAACAACCCAGATGTCCCTCAACCAAAAGAATAGATACAGAAAATGTGGTTCGTTTACTATTGGAATACTATTTCGTTAGTAAAAACAAGTATATCATGAGATTTGCCAGCAAGTGGCTAGAACTAGAAAATAGCATCCTGAGTGAGGTTAACTCAGACCCAAAAGGATATGCATGGTATGTACTCACTGATAAGTAGATATTAGCCAAAAATTACAGAAAACCTAAAATACAACCCACAGACCATAAGAAGTGTAACAGACAGAAAGGCCCAAGTGAGAATGCTTCAGTCCCACTTAGAAGGGGAAACAAAATAATCATGGGAGTCAGAGAGTGGAAGGGACCTGTGTGGAAGAGGGGATGGGGAGGAAAAAGGGGGAGTAGGATAAGGTATGGTGGTTGGGAAACAGGAAAGAAGCCCAGAGGACCAGGAGAATGAATGGAAATATGCAGCCTGGGGGATGGGGGAACCCTCTAGAAAATATCAGAGACCCAGGAAGTGAGAGATTCTAAGGACTCAATAGGGGTAACCTTAACCAAAATGCCCAACATTGGGGAGAGGAAACTTGAAAAGTCCATCTCCAGTAGATAGACAAGGCCTCAAGTAGAGGGACAGGTCACTAACCCACAGTCAAAATTTCTGACCCAGAATTATTCCTGCCTAAAAGAACTGCAAGAACAAAAATGGAGGAGACTGAAGGAAAGGCAGTCCAGTAATCAGCCCAGTTAGGATGCAATACCAAGGTCTGACACTATTACTGATGCTATAATGTATTTAAAGATGAGAACCTGGCACGGCTGCCCTTTGAGCAGGCCAACTAGCAACTGACTAAGACAGATGCAGATACGAAACCCAACCTTTGTACTGAAATCAGCGACCCCTATGGTTGAATTAGAGAAGGCTTGAAGAAGCTAGAGGCAATGGCAACCCCATAAGAAGACCAGCAGTCTTAACTAACTCAGACCCCTGTGAGCTCTCTGAGACTGAGCCACCAGCAGGCATCACACATATATAGCAGAGGACCGCCTGGTCTGGCCTCACTGGAAGATGAGCTTTATTCTTAAGAGACTTGAGGCTACAGGGAACGGGGAGGTCTGGTGAGGGAGTCACCCTCTCATAGGCAAGGGGGAGAAGGAATGGGATGAGGAACTGTGAGTGGAGGGACTGACTGGGAAGGGGTAGAAACAGCTGGAATGTAAATTGAATGTAAATTGAATAGATATATATATATATATATATATATATATATATATATATATATATATATATAGATAGAGAGAGAGAGAGAGAGAGAGAGAGAGAGAGAGAGAGAGAGATCAATTTTAAGCTTTATATGGTGGGACAACAGGCTGATGTGGAAAGAGTTCAGGGAGCCCCAAAGTACCTGGAATTTTTACTTTTCACTGTTATTGCAGCCCAGCCTTTTCCAGTTTGTTAATTAAGATTTGAATTTTCTTATCATGGCAATGGTTCCTGATGTTGTCCCCACTCAAGAGACTACTTTCATAATCTTTATTCCTCTTTGCCTATCTGTCCACCAAGTGTTGCTGCAGCATTTTTCCTCACTCTTCCTTCCTGTCCTGCTGAAAACAAGAATTATTGACTGACTTTTGTCTTTTGTTAGGTTTTCTGCTCATTAGGATGTCATGGAGACTTCTTACTTCCATCTATGAAGGATTCCAAAATTACCTTGAGCATTCAACTACCATATTTTATTTATATAAATTCTTAGATGTTTTTCTATCAAGCTCTTATTCTAATGCTAAAACTCAGGTGAGGCAACAAAATTAGAGATCTGTAAAATTTTAATTCTTCAACTTAACCCTCTCAAGTTTTTCCATTACATTGTTGTGTCTCGTGGATGATCCTTAAAGATCTTATCTTCTAATGTACATCCATCTTATTTCTATAACATGTGCTCTTAATTGTCTCCTTCCACCATCCCTGTGTCATATGAAAGCTTATTCTTTAAGTACATTCTTTCTCCTTTCTTCTATCAATGGTCATCAGAGCACTAGCCTGAGGTTTTCCTATCAATCGACATGTAAAATTTGGCCTATCTATCATCATATCTTAGACCCTGAACAACTATGCTGTTCTTTCAAAATTCCAGATTTGCAACCAATAGAGATTAGAAGAATAGTTATTTTAATGATGTATTTTAAAGATAAAATGAATTGTTCTGTCATAGAACTTGTGGCAAATCAATAAGAAAAAAAAAAGAGTTGTTTCATGTAATGGTGCATGCTTTAATTCCCAGCATTTAGAAAACTGAGGTAAGACAATCATAAGTATGTTAACCTGAGCTGCGTATTGAGAGTCTGCCTCAAATGAAAATACTCAATAAAAATTCTATTTTTATCTTAGTGATGTCAATATTATATTTGGGAGCCTCGTTATTACTATTTATCCTTGTGCCATTATTAGCATGATTTATTTGAATCCTGAATCTGTCTGTCCATCTGCCTGCCTGCCTGTACGTGTGTGTGTTAGTGTGCACATGCCCATTAGTGTGGATGCAAGTTTGTGTGTGCATGTGTGTGTCTATTTATTATATGTGTGCCCATGTATATATGCATGCATGATTGTGTGAGCGTGTGTCTATTATTTTATGTGTGCCCATGCATGTGCATGCATGATTCTCTCTCTCTCTCTCTCTCTCTCTCTCTCTCTCTCTCTCTCTCTCTCTCTCTCTCTCTCTCTCTCTGTGTGTGTGTGTGTGTGTGTGTGTGTGTGTGAGTGTGTGTGTGTGTGTGTGTGTGCAAGGCACATGTGAGAGTAGATTTTTTTCCTCTACTGATATCCACCTTATTTTTGTTTTTTAATGATAGGACCTTTTTTTTTCAGAGTTTACTGACTCAGTAGACTCAATAGTGAGTAATCTATGAGTAGTCTTCCTTTCCACTGCCTATACTCACCTCTACTTAGATACGGGATTATAGGAGCTGATGACCACATCCAGCTGCTGAACTTAGCTCCTCAAACTTGAGCAAATCCATTGTAAGACTACATTGTCTATCTAGAGCCGCTGTCCTTTGTCTCATTTGCTTTATGCTCATCATGGTTTATAGAATCTTTATTTTCAAAATGATAACTTAGTCTTGGAGAGGAAAATGCCTTTCCTCCCTGGTTTCTGTGTATCTCTCACCTTTGCATTCCTTACCTGTTCAAATAGGTTTCTCTCTCCTCTCTTCATTCCTGCTCTATAAGGAAATTGTCTTCTGTATCCTACCCACCTATTAAGCAATCATTTTAAGCTCATTTTGATCTCTGTTACATCCAAAGATTGTCTTGTTATTTCGTTCATATGGATACATTATGTGTTGGGATCTTCATGTAAAATTCATAGCATTGTCTATCTTGAAATGAATATAGTTTTAAATGATTGAATGGCCATTTTAACTCAGATCTGCTTACAACTTTGGCTACATAAAGAGATAAAAAAAAATTGATATTGAGATTTCTTCTCCAATCTTCCCAGACACACTGCAGCATTTCATTACCAAGGCACAATTAACACATTTTGTTGTTGTTTCTGACATAGCCTTCCAGAGATGATGTCTGGCTGGCTTCTTCCACTGGGAATTTACAGTTATAGTTTATGAAATACAGTCTCTCTGCCTCTTTCACCCTGTTCTCTACAAGTAACATATTTTATCATCTCTCATTTTTACAATTAGAGCTATGTATGTTCAGTTATGTGAAGCCCACGTTACTGCTCCAGTATTCCTGGGCCTATTCTGCACCACGATGTAAAATCATGTAACCTATGATCTACCTAGGTTAGCACTGTTGGCTCTGGACTCACATCCTTCTTTGCATCTAGGACTTTCTCTATGACTTGGAGAATGCATTTGGTTTCCTCTTTGCAGGGCAGGGGTGGCATTATTTATCTGTCTTTTTTCCAGGAAGCATTACCAAAACAGCATCACTGTAGTAAATTGCTATTCAAACTATATAAAATTGTGATAAAGAGGACTAGTAAAATGTTTATAGGAATGATCTGATAAATTTCCTTATTTGACTCTTTCTTGAGAATTAAAACCTTTAATATTTCATATGCCATATTTTATCAATACTCTTGTTTTTAAGTTAAATCATCACTCATATTTCTTAAAATAAAAGTTCTGTAATAGTATTTTAGGAGCACAAGGGTTAATATGTAAACAATGCCAAAATTTATGTGATAAATAAAAGGTGTAAAAAAGTTAATGCATTTGAAGCAATAAATTAACATGTAGACAGATGGTCTAACTTTCCTGTGAAAATAAGATTCTAAATTTTACACTTCTGTGAAACCAAATGTGATTATCAGAGTTCTTTCTCTAACAAGTCCTATTGGAATTGATGAAATTACATCCCTTGAGTTTAGAAAAATGCTAATTAACTGTCATATAGTGCTAAACAGAAATTACCTACTGGACGAATATATACCTCCTAATTTTATTTATCATCTTGTGGGAAGGAAAAATCAAAATAGAAAAACATTTTCAAATTTTGGTTGGATATAATACATACTTGGGGCAATGGTAAATGAAATAATAGATGTGCAGACAGGTTGGTTTTAAGATAGATAATGAAGACAGAATTAGAAGATTCTTTGGTTGGTAAATTGCTTTCTGTGTAAGTCTGGGGACCAATGGAAAAAAAGAAAACAGGAGATCAGGAGAATTGTAATCATAAAATGGAATCCCCAAAGCCAAAGGAAGAAAGATTTTTCAAGGAGAAATGTTACTTAGGAATGGGTCTCTAGTAATTTGAAAAAAGCAGTTCATGAAGTATGGTGTGAAAGTAAAAAAAAGAAGATGGTTAAATGGCAAAGTGGTAGGCACATCCTAAATTGTTGAAACTTTCACAGCAAAGTTGTGAAGATTTCATGGAACCTTAAGGCAAAAGAAAGTGGTGGGGAGATATACCAGGATGATGTAATGAGACAGATACCTGATACCTGAGCACTGGTAATCAACCATGTAGAATAATGTAGGTTAAAATAAGTAGGTTATCTTACTTAAAAATAAAGAGGGGGAGGAGGAGGGAAGAAGAGAACAAGAAGAACAGGAAGAAGAACAAAAACAAAGTAAGAAAGAAAGAAAGAAAGAAAGAAAGAAAGAAAGAAAGAGAGAGAGAAAGAGAAAGAAAAAAGAAAGAAAGGAAGGAAGAAAGAGAAAGAAAGAAAGGAAGGAAGAAGGGAAGGACGAAAGAGAAAGAAAGAAAGAAGAAAGAAGAAAGAAGAAAAAAGAAAAAAAGAAAGAAAAAAGAGAAAAGGAAAGTGGCAAGCTTAGAACAGGAACTCGGGGAATAATGGTGTTTAGAATCCATACTCCTCTTAGTTAAAGTCTCATTTTACAAACACATACACACAAACACACACACACACACACACACACACACACACACAAACACACACACACAGAGAGACAGAGAAAGAGAGACAAGTAGAGAAATAAAATAAAATAAAATAAAACAAAACAAAATGCCTACAAAAATAGAAACCAAATATCAGTAAAACTAAAACCCATGAAAAAACAAACTGAAAGGTCTTGGTTTATTATTTATTGATTTATAAATAAATGTCTTAAAACCCTTAAAACAAGTAGGAAAATTCATAATGATGAAGTTAAATGTGAAAAGGCACCCATATGATATAATTGATTCTAAAATGAAAGATGGAATGGAAAAACAAGGATCTTTTTGTGAACATTTTTATGAAATGAGTAAAAAGAAAAACTTTGTCAAATTTACTTCAATTGGCAATAATTTTTTAATTAATCTGGGTACAGGCACTGAGAAGTATTAGAAAACAAGTGGCTTAGTTACTTTTTAAAACATGTTGCTATGATAAATATCCAGACAAAAACAATTAATGGAAACATTGCTTTATTTTGGATTATAGCTCCAAAGTGATGCAGTCCATGCCAGAAGGGAAAACATGGCAGCAGGCAGGAAAAGCATAGTGGCAGAGAGACTGGCTAGTCACATCTGCACTCAAGAAGCTGAGTGTGAACAGGAAGTGGAGCTGTGTAATATCTTAATGTCAAACTGTATAGTCACTTCCTCTCTCAAGTTTCCACATCCTGTAGGGAGATTAACCTACCAGTTGAGATTAAGTCCTCAAACTTGTTAAACTACGAGGTGCATTTTGCATTTAGACCATATAAGTAAATATTATGTGATGGTTTGTATATACTCAGCCAGGGAGTGGCACTATTAGAAGGTACGGCCCTGTTACAGTAGGTATGGCCTTGTTAGAGTAGGTGTGTTACTGAGGGCATGGGTTTAAGACCCTCACCCTAGTTTCCTGGAAGTCAGGTTTCCACCAGCAGCCTCCAGATGAAGATGTTGAATTCTCAGCTCTGCATGCACCATCCCTGCCTGGTTGCCATGTTCCCACCTTGGTGATAATGGTCTGAACTTCTGAACCTGTAAGCCAGCCCCAATTAAATGTTTTCCTTAGAAGAGGTGTCTTGGTCATAATGTCTGTTCACAGCAGTAAAATCTTAACTAAGATATATTATAAGATTGTCGACAGGGATTTTTTTACTGCCAGTTCCTTCCTTATGTTTTAATATATTTTGATTTCTTTTCAGAAAATCACTCAGGTTCCAATATATGTGTGCTGTAATACAAAGGCTATGCCCAAGCATTAAGTTAAAAAACAAAAAGAAAAGCACCTGCCATCATTCCGATCAAGAATCATATATCTGTCGACAGCTTAGATAAAACATTTATTCCCAGGATGTTCAGAAAACCAAATACACTCAAAAAAAAAAATAGGAGAAAAAGTGGGGAAGACCCTCGAACACATGGGCACTGAGGAAAATTTCCTGAAAAGAACACTATCTTATGATCTAAGATCAAGAATTGAGAAATGGAACTTCATAAAATTGCAAAGCTTCTGTAAGGCAAAGGACACTGTTATTAGGACAAAACAGTAACCAACAGATTGGGAAAAGATCTTTACCAATCCTACATTCGATAGAGGGCTGTTATCCAATATATACAAAGAATTCAAGAAGGTAAACTCCAGGGAATCAAATAACCCTATTTAAAAATGTGATACAGAGATAAACAAAGAGTTCTCAACTGAGGAATATCGAACAGCTGAGAGGTAATTAAAGAAATGTTCAACATCCTTAGTTATCAGTGAAATACAAATCAAAACAACGCTGACATTTGACCTCACACCAGTCAGAATTGCTTAGATCAAAACTCAAGTGACAATAGATGCTGACGAGGATGTGGAGAAAGAGGAATACTCCTCCATTCTTCCTTGGATTACAAGCTGGTGCAACCACTCTGCAAATCAGTCTGGAGATTACTCAGAAAATTGAACATAATACTACCTGAGGACCCAGCTATACCACTCCTGGGCATACACCCAAATGATGCTCCAACATACATCAAAGACACATGATCCACTATGTTCTTAGCAGCCTTATTTATAATAGCCAGAAGCTGGAAAGTATCTAGATGTGCTTCAACAGAGGAATGAGTACAGAAAATGTGGTACATCTACACAATGGAGTACTATTCAGCTATTAAAAGCAGGGAATTCATGAAATTCATAGACAAGAGGCTGGAACTAGAAAATATCATCCTGAGTGAGGTAACCCAAACACCCAAACACCGAAACACACACACACACACACACACACACACACACACACACGGTATGCACTCACTGATAAGTGGATATTAGCCCTAAAGCTCAGATTACCCAAGATACAATCCACATGCTACATGAAGCTCAAAAAGATGACCAAAGTGTGAATGTTTCAGTCCTTCTTAAAAGGGGAACAAAAATATTCACAGAAGGAAATATGGAGACAAAATTTGGAGCAAAGACTGAAGAAAAGACCATCCAAAAACTGACCCACCTGAAGATCCAGCCCATACACAGCCACCGAACCCAGACAATACTGCTGATGCCAAGAAGTACAGGGCGACAGGAGCCTAATAAAGCTGTCTCCTGAGAGGCTCTATCAGACAAATACAGAGGCAGATGCTTGCAGCCCAACCATTGAACTGAGAATGGGATTCCCAATGGAGAAGTTAGAGAAAGGACTAAAGGAGCTGAAGGAGTTTGCAACCCCATAAGAACAATAATACCAATCAATCAGACCTCCCAGGATCTAAACCATCATCCAAAGAGTACACATGGACAGACCCATGGCTCCAGCTGCGTATGTAGCAGAGGATGGCCTTGTTGAGTATCAATGGGAGGAGAAGCCCTTGGACCTGCCAAGGCTTGATGCCCCAGTGTACAGGAATGTCAGGACAGGGAGGTGGGAAGGGGTGGATGGGTGCGTGGGGATCACCCTCATAGAAGCAGGAGGAGGAGAGATGGAATAGAGGGGTCATGGATGGGAAATCAGGAAAGGGGATAACATTTAAAATGTAAATAAAAAATCCAATTAAAAAAAGAAACTTGTCACAATAATGGAGAAAAGTTGCGAACACTCTCTCCAGCATCCTGTGTTCTTGCTGGTCCTTTCTAATAACCACAGTCGAATTCCCACTGTTTTGTTTCTACTGCTATCTTAATTTTGTCCTTCTGAGGCTCTTTCTCCATTCTATGAGCTTCTGAAAAGCCTATAAGCTGGCCATAATGGCACATAACTGGCCTCCCAGCACTTGGGAGATAGCAAAAAGAAGACCAACAGTTCTAGGTCATCCTTAAGTACACAGGGAGTTTGAGACCAGTCTAGGGTATAAGAGACATTGTATCAAATAAATAATGCAAAATAATCAAGCAAAGAAACAACAACAAGGGAAGCTTGCAAATTGGTTTGCTTAATTTAGCTTTAAGTATTTGTATTTATTTCAAAATATTCTCCATCTATCCACATGCATTCTAGTGTGATAGACACGTGACTTGTGAAGTAATGAATAAAAAGTGATCTAAGTGATCATAATGTAGCTACCTGAGTCAACTGGGGGTAACAAAGAATCACCAGCAATACTGAGAACCCAGTTACAGCTAAATGATATAAATTCATACATTTATGATGTTCAAATGTAATTAATCATCTATGCAGTTATCATGAACAACAGAACTTTTAAAATAAGTTGGATAATGGTTTCCCAATTGTATGAAGATATTATAAATAAATCATATAATGATTTATTTGTCAAATATGTCATATAACATATCCCTTGAAGACATTGTTGCATATACCAATTGAAAACATGGTGAATTTGACTTAAAAAATATTTGTAGCCCAATTTTTCTAGACAGAACAATCTGAGAAATAAAAACATCACAAATCATCCCAAGATCTTCTAGGTACTGCTAAAAACAGATGTCTCACTGAGCACACACTTTAATCCCACCACTCAGGAGGCAGAGGCAGGTGCATCTTTGAATTCCAGGAAGTTCCAGATCAGCAGCCAGGAAAACACAACAAAACCCTGTCTCAAAAAGAAAAAAGAACCTCAAATGCCAAATTTTTTTATGTGATTTTTTTCACGGGCAGCTGTTTAAAGGGTCAACTGTCTTTGACAGCAATAAATGACTCTCGATTTTAGCCTAGACTTTGATAGAACTCTTATTAATGATGACAGATGGGATACAGAATCTGAATACAAGTCAGATAAAGTAGCTACATGTAGATGCAAGCGATGGCTTTATTTTTAGTCAGCCATTTAACTGGGTAACTCAGATAACCTTTTTCTTTTTCTTTTTCTTTCTTTTTTCTCTTTTACCCACAATTTGAGAAGATTAGACAAATTTTCAACAAGCTCAAGCCTTCTAGAATTCGTACTGTGATTTCTCTATGTAGTTTGACTCCCATATGGTGCTTAGATCTGAAAATAGTATGAATGTGGGAAGAATACTAGGAGGAGTGTGGTGACAGTCCATGGGTATCAGAAGAAGAATCTCATGCAGTCATTTATATTAGAATTCAAGAATACAGACATCTTTAACACAATGGGCTATAGGAATAACCATACCATTCATGCACTGGACAACATCATGCTTAAAAGATATTAAAAAGATTGGATTTAAAGTAATAAATTTAAAGGCAAATTTTTGAGGTTGCTTTTAACTAACATCTACTGTACATTTTGTTCTCATTCTCTGGAAAGAAAATATGTCACTCTATCTATTTTGAGTTTTTGCTTCTGTTTGTAGAGAAGATACACTTCTCTCTGGAAATTGTCTTTGGAGTGCCATGGTAACCACATCCTTTCAATCAAGTCTGTCCTGTGGGCTGCTCAATTTAAGACATTTGAAAATGCCACTGAAGAAGATAACACCAAACAGACACGAAAGCCTGAACATAAAAGTGAGAGATTTTCTTAGTGTGCACTTAAATGAAATGCCAAGAATAGGGGAGGGAGACCAGGAATCACCAATCCACAAACTCTGAAGAACTCTACGTCCCCAACCCTTCTGCCTAATCTCACATTATGTCAGCCTGTTGTTTGTACTATTCCTGCATTTTAGCATTGGAGTTGACAACCAAGATTAAGAAGGACAAATATGAAATGGTAAGATTCTAGCTGAAAGGTAAGGATGGTTACTACAGACATTGTCCTTACAGGGCTCTGTGTGAAGAGGAGGTTCCCAAGGTCCATGTGAGCACGTGTCTCCTATGACAGAAACCAGACTTCCAAATGTCAGGATGCCTTGATGATTCTGTGTCATCACAGAGACTGAGAGCCATCGACAGTCTAATAATAGGACGTGGCATTTTCCTATGAAAAGTGCAATCGAAAGACTTAGTTGTAGGGCACAGAATATAGTACAAGTCTCCACAGACTGGTGAAGGGGCTGGGGCATGTATCTGCAACCATTGTGTGATGATCAAAAAATTACTGGGTCTGGAAAGGCGGCTCAGCTTTTACGATCATTTGTTCTTGTAGAGGAACCAGGTTTCATTCCCAGCACTTATATCATGGGGGGCGCTCATAAACCTCCATAACTCCAGTTACAGGGATCACATCCCCTCTTCTGTCCCCTGCAGGCACAAGTCACACACACATTGAACACACTCATATGCATAATATAAATTTGTCTAAATTATTTTTTTTTAAAAATCTACTTCTAAATGTACAAGGTCAGAAATCAAATGCAATGTTATGTACTTGAATCCCATGAGACAGCTGAGCATCCACGATAATATTGGGGTAAATGGCATTCTTCTCTTATTAAATATTATAATATAAATGTTATATACAGATACTTTAAATAAAAATAAATATTTTAATTATTTGCTTGTAAATAAATTTTAAGTTATTACTGAATGTAATATATTAAGTTTTTAATTTTAAAAAATATATTTATGTGTTTAATTGTTTTTCCTGCATATATTTGTGTATACTATATGTGTGCCTGGTGTATGCAGAGATTAGAAGGAACCTTAACAAACTTCACCAAGCAGCCAACAAGATGTGGTTTCTAAAGAGCATTTCTGAAATGTCTGAACACTTCTAAAATTGTATAATGATCAAAGATATGTTTAAAACCTTTAAAATGGAAACCATTGAATGTAATGGGTAAAACAACAGTTTACGAGGCTAGAGAAGAAGGCAGATGACTGCAGCTAGAGTCCTTATACTCCTAAGGTTCCTGCTTTCTTGATGCCAGTGGGAAACTGTCAGGTTGAAACAGGTATTCCTCTAATTTGCTGCATTACTCACATTTAATGAATTACTCACATCTAAACTACTGCTGTCTTTTACCACTGTAGAAGTATAATAGAAATAAAAGCAGAAATATAATCTGAGCCATATAAATACATTATCTAATTTCTATTTTTAAATTAACAACAGCAAAAGAGAAATATATACATATATATTCTTTAAAGTACAGTAAATAAAGCGAAACTGTTCCAAAAGTAATCAATTATTAAAAATCTTTAGACCTTTTTCTGTGCTGTCTCAAAAATCTGGTGCATGTCAGTTCATAAACTAAATTGTCATTGGAAACACATCACTGTATGTATTTCACTTCAATTTATAGTGTAATATGAAAAGCAGATTCAGATTCTAAAGTTATTTACACACGAATCTGAATGAAATCTTCATTAAATTAAATATCAAAAATTACCTTATTTTACAACGCATAGTCACAGTGATTGGCTCATTTACTTTGAAAATGAATTAGGATCTTAAACTAAAGCTTGCCATTTTAAGATGTATTATAAAGTGCACATCTAACTAAAGCCGTGGGCAAGGACCAAACCCTATCACTACTAATAATATTCTGTTATGCTTGCAGACAGGAGCATGTTGTCCTCTGAGAGGCTCCACTGAGCAGCTGACTCAGACAGATTTAGACACCCACAGCTAAATAGTGGGTAGAGCTTGAGGATTCATAAGGAAGAATAGAAAGGAGGACAGTGGGTATCAAATGGGATAGGGACAAAAGAGTCAACTAACCTGGACCCTTGGGGTTCTCAGTGTCTGAACCACCAACCAAAGAACATACTGGGACTGGATCTAGGCCTCTCTGCATGTATGTAGCAGATGTGCAGCTTGGTCTTTCATGTGGGGCCTGAACAACTGGGACTATCCCAAAAGACATTGCCTGTCTGTGGGATATGTTCTTGTAGCTGGGCTGTCATGTGTGACCACATTGGGAGAGGAAGAACCTAGCATCACAGAGACTTGAGGTGCCAGGGAAGGGGTATACTCAGGGAGGCCCCCACCCACTCAGAGGAGAAGGAGAGGAAGGATGGGGAAGGATTTTGGGAAGGGTGACCGGGAGTGGGTCATTGAGCAGGTTGCAAAGTGAATAAGTAATAAATGAATGAATACATAAATAAATAAACAAACAAACAAACAAACAAACAAAATTTTAATTAAAGTAACGGGTCAATTCAGTTTTAAAATAGCATTCACTAGAGTACTGATTAAATTGAAAGGTCATCATGTATTTATAAATGGAAAAATTATTGCTCAAAATTTTCTCATAATATTTCTGTCAATTTGTATAATACTAGTTTTAGAAATGATTTTTCTGCACTGATAGGGACTGAACCACGGGCCTTGTACATTATAGAGAAGCACTCTACTACTCATGGATACTCCTACCCGGTGATTAAAACTTATACACTGTTTATCAAAACAAAACTGTTAACTCAATATTCTTAATTACATTATAAGAAATCTCAATTTCAAAATAAATTACATCTATCTAGCTATAAAACAAAATGTGCTTTTCCTTTCCTTGGAAATTCAAATCTAGTTTCTTTGTGTAATATATAGCGATGTTTTTTATAGCAAAACGTACATTTTGCAGATGTTTTTGTTTCTGATTATTGAATATTTGGAAAGCATTATTTTTGTTTAAAGAAATACTGAGCAAAAGTTAGTGGAGTGCTGTAAAGGAACTCTCAAGGAGGCCTGGTGGTGGAAGGAGAGTGTTGACTTCTGCAAGTTCTGTACATGAGCAGTGCATGTAAACCATCAGAAATTAAGTTTTAAGAGAATCAAAAGGTTCCATGATTTATTTCATCTTAAATCCATGATTTAAGATTTATGTGTTTCATTTGGAATGCCCACATAGTTTAAGCAACTAGTAAAAGCCCACAGGAGAAGAGGAGATCCATCAATGAAGGGAGGAGAGATGGTAAAATTATAGAGAAGTAAATGGGAGAAACAGAAAAGGATGGATTGAATGGAATGAAAGACAGGAAAGCAAAGTTGATAAAGGACTATGGGAAGGAAGAGCTATCTAACACTAATAGCCTTTTAAAAATCCACAGAGAAAACTAGTGCTGGAAAAGGTTCCTAAAATGAACACAAACATATATGAAATGAGATTAAATGTACTTACTCTACAGTGAGAAAACAACAACCCAACTAGGCACAATACAATACAACAAAACCAAACAAACAAGTAAACAAACAAAAATTCTATACCAAGAACAATACCAGGAATGAGTTATTTTTTTGTGATTTGTTGGTCTTTGGAGTCCCATAAACCATCCAAACATTATAAGCTATTGCCATTTCACTAGATTACTCTCCAGAATTTAACAGTAAGAACCTATTGCTAAGGACACCCCATACTTGAATCATAAACATAAAATAGTCATTTAAGTAAACATTCATGTCATCAGGATAGGTTAGTAAGTTTTAAGACACAAACAACAAAAGCAAAAAAGGAAAAGGCCAATATATCTTATCACATTTAAATTTAAAACTCCTGGGTAGATGACCATACAAATGAAATATGATGATAATTCAAAGACTATACATACATATAACTTGTGTCAGAAAAAATGGGCACTTAATAAAATGAATAAGTAAGCAAAAATGTCAATATTCAAGGAGAAAATAACGCATAATATACATAAACCATGTGTAAGTCCAAAATACAGAAAGGCAGGAGTGTCGTGTTGAACATGCAGATTGTCTAAAGTCTACGGAATCTCAGATTAAAGTCATAGCAAGTTAGCTGAAAATCAAAAAGACTGGCAACTTTTCAGATTGAGCATCAGGAATAACTTTAAGAAAGCAAGCAAGTCATAAAAGAACATGCACATACCAATTAAATATATTTAAAAACACAGATTTGTCAAAATCACATGCAGCATAAATGGCATGCAAATGTATGCTTATATTTATATGAATATGTTATGATCAAAAGGATAAGCTCTGGAAATACATGAACAAAGTTGGAGCTATCCCGGAAGTCATTTTTAAGGTATATAAGATGGCTTTTTTGTTCATCTACTGAACAAAACTAATCTCATAGAACATTACAACCAACATCAGACAATATCACTTTGTGACTTAGGTTAAAAAGCAATTTAGAGTTCAGGTTGAAAACATAAAAGTGCAAACTAGGAACCTTTTTCAAAACACAGGCATGATCATACATCCCTGGTCTTGTCCAAAATGAGTGACTTTCTTCTTTCCGTACTACAGACAATACTGTACTACAGACAGTATTGCCCTATTACTTCCTTT